>NW_027663662.1:0-235000 GCF_964034855.1 Anser brachyrhynchus | reverse complement strand
TCTCAGCGGAAGCCTTTGGGTACACCTGAACTCCCTGGGGGAGCCTTTACGCAACCCCACACTCAACAGGACTCTGCGTCTTCACTCTTTCCTAACAACCCTAAACATAACCCTAACCGCAACAAGAAGCTGAACCCGAGTTAGACCCGAAAAAACACGTACGGTGCCACTTTCTGCCGTCAAAAAGTGCTCTCAGCGGAAGCCTTTGGGTACACCTGAACTCCCTGGGGGATCCTTTACGCAACCCCACACTCAACAGGACTCTGCGTCTTCACTCTTTCCTAACAACCCTAAACATAACCCTAACCGCAACAAGAAGCTGAACCCGAGTTAGACCCGAAAAAACACGTACGGTGCCACTTTCTGCCATCAAAAAGTGCTCTCAGCGGAAGCCTTTGGGTACACCTGAACTCCCTGGGGGAGCCTTTACGCAACCCCGCACTCAACAGGACTCTGCGTCTTCACTCTTTCCTTACAACCCTAAACATAACCCTAACCGCAACAAGAAGCTGAACCCGAGTTAGACCCGAAAAAACCCGAGCCTTTACGCAACCCCACACTCAACAGAACTCTGTGCCTTCAATATTTCCAAACAACTCTAACCCTAATATTAACACTAAAACTACCACTGCCCCTACAACTAAACCCTAACCAGAACCCTACACCTAACCCTAACTCTAGCCCTAAACACTAAACCTTAAACCCTAAACCCTGAACCCTAACCCTAACCCTAACCCTAACCTTAAATCCTAACACTAAACCCTGACTCAAAATCCTAACCATAACCCTAACCCTAACCGTAACCCTAACCCTAACCCTAACCCTAACCCTAACCTCTAAGCCCTAACCCCTAACCTCTAACCATAACCATAACCGTAACCCTAACCCTAACCCTATCCCTAACCCAAACCCTAAACCCTAAACCCTAACCCTAAACCGAACCTAAACACTAACCCTAACCCTAGCCCTATCCCTAATCCTTAACCCTAAACCCTAAACCCTAAACCCTAAACGTAACCCTAACCTTAACCCTAAACCCTAACCCTAGCCTGAACCCTAGCCCTAGACCTAGCCGTAACCCTAATCCAAACCCTAAACCTAGCCCTAACCCTAACTCTAACCCTAGCGCTCACCCTAAACCTAACCCTATCCCTAACCCTTAAACTAACCCTAACCCTAACCCTAATCCTTCGCCAAACCCTAAACCCTAACACTAACCATACCCCTACCGCTAACCCTAACCCCTAACCCCTAACCCCTAATGCCTAACCACTAACCCTTAACCCCTAAACTCTAACCGTAACCATAACGCTAACCCTAACCCTAACGCTAACCCTAACCGTAACATTAACCCTAATCCTAACCCTAACCCTAACCCTAACCCTAACCCTAACCCTAACCCTAACCCTAACCCTAACCCTAACCCTAACCCTAACCCTAACCCTAACCCTAACCCTAACCCTAACCCTAACCCTAACCCTAACCCTAACCCCTAACCCTAATGGATCTAACCCTAAGACCCTAACCCTAACCCTAACCCTAACCCTAACCCTAACCCTAACCCTAACCCTAACCCTCTAACCCTAACCCTAACTGGTGCCAGTAACCCTAACTGGCACCCTAACTGGTGCCAGTGCAATTACTGGACTCACTGTAGTGTAGCTCAGTGGTGCCAGAGCACTCTCTGGACTCACTGCACTGCATCACCAGTGGTGCCAGTGCACTCTCTGGACTCACTGCACTGCATCCCCAGTGGTGCCAGTGCACTGTCTGGACTCACTGCAGTGTATCGCCATTGGAGCCGGTGCACTCTCTGGACTCACTAAACTGCATCCTCAGTGGTGCCAGAGAACTCTCTGGACTCACTGCAGTGCATCCCCAGTGGTGCCAGTGCACTGTCTGGACTCACTGCATCCCCAGTGGTGCCAGGGCACTCTCTGGACTCACAGCACTGCATCCCCATTGGTGGCAGTGCACTCTCTGGACTCACTGCACTAATACCCCAGTGGTGCCAGTGCAGTCTCTGGACTCACTGCACTGCATCTCCAGTGGTGCCAGTGCACTCTCTGGACTCACTGCAGTGCATCCCAAGTGGTGCCAGTGCACTCTCTGGACTCACTGCACTGCAACCCCAGTGGTGCCAGTGCACTCTCTGGACTCACTGCAGTGCACCCCCACTGGTGCCAGTGCACTCTCTGGACTCACCGCACTGCATGCCCAGTGGTGCCAGTGCACTCTCTGGACTCACTGCACTGCATCCCCAAGGTGCCAGTGCACTCTCTGGACTCAAATGCACTGCATCCCCATTGGTGCCCGTGCACTCTCTGGACTCACTGCAGTGCATCCACAGTGGTGCCAGTGCACTCTCTGGACTCTCTGCTTTGCATCCCCAGTGGTGCCAGTGCACTCTCTGCACTCACTGCAGTGCATCCCCAGTGGTGCCAGTGCACTCTCTGGAGTCACTGCACTGCATCCCCAGTGGTGCCTGTGCAGTCTCTGGACTCACTACAGTTCATCCCCAGTGGAGCCAGTGCACTCTCTGGACTCACTGCACTCCATCCCCACTGGTGCCAGTGCACTCTCTGGACTCACTGCACTCCATACCCACTGGTGCCAGTCCACTCTCTGGACTCACTGCACTGCATCCCCAGTGGTGCCAGTGCACTCTCTGCACTCATGCACTGCATACCCAGTGGTGCCAGTGTATTCTTTGGACTCACTGCACTGCATGAACAGTGGTGCCAGTGCACTCTCTGGACTCACTGCACTGCATCCCCAGTGGTGCCAGTGCACTCTCTGGAGTCACTGTAGTGCATCCCCAGTGGTGCCAGTGCAATCTCAGGACTCACTGCAGTGCAGCTCCAGTTGGTGCCAGTGCAGTCTCTGGACTCACTGCACTGCATCCCCAGTGGTGCCAGTGCACTCTCTGGACTCACTGAAGTGCATCCCCAGTGGTGCCAGTGCACTCTCTGGACTCACTGCACTGCATCCCCAGTGCTGCCAGTGCACTCTCTGGACTCACTGCACTGCATCCCCAGTGGTGCCAGGGCACTCTCTGGAGTCACAGCACTGCATCAACAGTGGTGCCTCTGCACTCTCTGGAGTCACTGCACTGCATCCCCAGTGGTGCCAGTGCACTCTCTGGACTCACTGTAGTGCATCCGCAGTGGTGCCAGTGCACTCTCTGGACTCACTGCAGTGCATCTACAGTAGTGCCAGTGCACTCTCTGGACTCACCAGGGTGCATCCCCAGTGGTGCCAGTGTACTCTCTGGAATCACTGCAGTGCATCCCCAATGGTGCCAGTGCACTCTCTGGACTCACTGCATTGCATCCCCAGTGGTGCCAGTGCACTCTCTGGACTCACTGCACTGCATCCCCAGTGGTGCCACTGCACTCTCTGGACTCACTGCACTGTATCACCATTGGTGCCAGGGCACTCTCCGGACTCACTGCAGAGCATCCGCAGTGGTGCCAGTGCACTCTTTCGAGTCACTGCAGTGCATCCCCAGTGGTGCCAGTGCACTCTCTGGGCTCACTGCACTGCATCCCCAGTGGTGCCAGTGCACTCTCTGGACTCACTGCAGTGCATCCCCAGTGCTGCCAGTGCACTCTCTGGACTCACTGCAGTGCATCCCCAGTGGTGCCAGTGCACTCTCTGGACTCACTGCACTGCATCCCCAGTGGTGCCAGTGCACTCTCCGGAATCACTGCACTGCATCCACAGAAGTGCCAGTGCACTCTCTGGACTTACTGCAGTGCATCCCCAGTGGTGCCCGTGCACTCTCTGGACTCACTGCAGTGCATCCCCAGTGGTGCCAGTGCACTCTCTGGACTCACTGCATTGCATCCCCAGTGGTGCCAGTGCACTCTCTGCACTCACTGCGCTGCATCCCCAGTGGTGCCAGTGCACTCTCTGGAGTCACTGCACTGCATCCCCAGTGGTGCCTGTGCAGTCTCTGGACTCACTACAGTTCATCCCCAGTGGAGCCAGTGCACTCTCTGGACTTGCCGTGGTGCATCCCCAGTGGTGCCAGTGCACTCTCTGGACTCACTGCAGTGCATGCCCAGTGGTGCCAGTGCACTCTCTGGACTCACTGCACTGCATCCCCAGTGGTGCCAGTGCACTCTCTGGAGTCGCATCACTGCATCAACAGTGGTGCCTCTGCACTCTCTGGAGTCACTGCACTGCATCCCCAGTGCTGCCAGTGCACTCTCTGGACTCACTGCAGTGCATCCCCAGTGGTGCCAGTGCACTCTCTGGACTCACTGCAGTGCATCCCCAGTGGTGCCAGTGCACTCTCTGGACTCACTGCACTGCATCCTCAGTGGTGCCAGTGCACTCTCTGGACTCACTGCACTTCATCCCCAGTGGTGCCAGTGCACTCTCTGGACTCACTGCATTGCATCCCCAGTGGTGCCAATGCACTCTCTGGACTCACTGCACTGCATCCCCATTGGTGCCAGTGCACTCTCTGGACTCACTGCACTGCATCACCATTGGTGCCAGGGCACTCTCCGGACTCACTGCAGTGCATCCGCAGTGGTGCCAGTGCACTCTTTCGAGTCACTGCAGTGCATCCCCAGTAGTGCCAGTGCACTCTCTGGACTCACTGCAGTGCATCCCCAGTGGTGCCAGTGCACTCTCTGCACTCACTGCAGTGCATCCCCAGTGGTGCCAGTGCACTCTCTGGACTCACTGCAGTGCATCCCCAGTGGTGCCAGTGCACTCTCTGCCCTCACTGCAGTGCATCCCCAGTGGTGCCAGTGCACTCTCTGGACTCACTGCAGTGCATCCCCAGTGGTGCCAGTGCACTCTCTGCACTCACTGAACTGCATCTCCGGTGTTCCCAGAGCACTCTCTGGACTCACCGAGGTGCATCCCCAGTGGTGCCACTGCACTCTCTGGACTCACTGCACTGCATCCCCAGTGGTGCCAGTGCACTCTCTGGAATCACTGCAGTGCATCCCCTGTGGTGCCAGTGCACTCTCTGTACTCACTGCACTGCATCCCCAGTGGTGCCAGTGCACTCTCTGAACTCACCGCACTGCATCCCCAGTGGTGTCAGTGCACTCTCTGGACTCACTGCACTGCATCCCCAGTGGTGCCAGTGCACTCTCTGGACTCACCGCATTGCATCCCCAGTGGTGCCAGTGCACTCTCTGGACTCACTGCACTGCATCCCCAGTGGTGCCAGTGCACTCTCTGGAGTCACTGCACTGCATCCTCAGTGGTGCCAGTGCACTCTCTGGACTCAGTGCACTGCATCCCCAGTGGTGCCAGGGCACTCTCTGGACTCACTGCACTGCATCCCCTGTGGTCCCAGTGCACTCTCTGCCCTCACTGCAGTGCATCCCCAGTGGTGCCAGTGCACTCTCTGCACTCACTGCAGTGCATCCCCAGTGGTGCCAGTGCAATCTCTGGGCTCACCGGGGTGCATCCCCAGTGGTGCCAGTGCACTCTCTGGACTCACTGCACTACATCCCCAGTGGTGCCAGTGCACTCTCTGGACTCACTGCAGTGCATCCCCAGTGGTGCCAGTGCACTCTCTGCACTCACTGCACTGCATCCCCAGTGGTGCCAGAGCACTCTCTGGACTCACTGCACTGCATCCCCAGTGGTGCCAGTGCACTCTCTGGACTCACCCGAGTGCATCTGCAGTGGTGCCAGTGCACTCTCTGGACTCACTGCAGTGCATCCCCAGTAGTGCCAGTGCACTCTCTGGACTCACTGCGCTGCATCCCCAGTGGTGCCAGTGCACTTTCTGGACTCACTGCACTGCATTCCCAGTGGTGCCAGTGCACTCTCTGGACTCACTGCAGTGCATCCCAAGTGGTGCCAGTGCACTCTCTGGACTCACTGCACTGCAACCCCAGTGGTGCCAGTGCACTCTCTGGACTCACCATAGTGCACCCCCACTGGTGCCAGTGCACTCTCTGGACTCACCGTACTGCATGCCCAGTGGTGCCAGTGCACTCTCTGGACTCACTGCACTGCATTCCCAAGGTGCCAGTGCACTCTCTGGACTCCCTGCAGTGCATCCACAGTGGTGCCAGTGTACTCTCTGGACTCTCTGCATTGCATCCCCAGTGGTGCCAGTGCACTCTCTGCACTCACTGCAGTGCATCCCCAGTGGTGCCAGTGCACTCTCTGGAGTCACTGCACTCCATCCCCACTGGTGCCAGTGCACTCTCTGGACTCACTGCACTCCATCCCCACTGGTGCCAGTCCACTCTCTGGACTCACTGCACTGCATCCCCAGTGGTGCCAGTGCACTCTCTGCACTCATGCACTGCATACCCAGTGGTGCCAGTGTATTCTTTGGAATCACTGCACTGCATCCCCAGTGGTGCCAGTGTAGTGTCTGGACTCACTGTAGTGCATCCCCAGTGGTGCCAGTGCAATCTCAGGACTCACTGCAGTGCAGCTCCAGTTGGTGCCAGTGCAGTCTCTGGACTCACTGCACTGCATCCCCAGTGGTGCCAGTGCACTCTCTGGACTCACTGAAGTGCATCCCCAGTGGTGCCAGAGCACTCTCTGGACTCACTGCACTGCATCCCCAGTGCTGCCAGTGCACTCTCTGGACTCACTGCACTGCATCCCCAGTGGTGCCAGGGCACTCTCTGGAGTCACAGCACTGCATCAACAGTGGTGCCAGTGCACTGTCTGGACTCACTGCAGTTTATCGCCATTGGAGCCGGTGCTCTCTCTGGACTCACTGCAGTGCATCCCCAGTGGTGCCAGAGAACTCTCTGGACTCACTGCAGTGCATCCCCAGTCGTGCCAGTGCACTCTCTGGACTCACTGCATCCCCAGTGGTGCCAGGGCACTCTCTGGACTCACAGCACTGCATCCCCATTGGTGCCAGTGCACTCTCTGAACTCACTGCACTAATACCCCAGTGGTGCCAGTGCAGTCTCTGGACTCACTGCACTGCATCCCCAGTGGTGCCAGTGCACTCTCTGGACTCACCGGGGTGCATCCCCAGTGGTGCCAGTGCACTCTCTGGACTCAGTGCAGTGCATCCCCAGTGGTGCCAGTGCACTCTCTGGACTCACTGCACTGCATCCCCAGTGGTGCCAGTGTACTCTCTGGACTCACTGCACTGCATCACCATTGGTGCCAGTACACTCTCTGGACTCACTGCAGTGCATCCCCAGTGGTGCCAGTGCACTTTCTGGAGTCACTGCAGTGCATCCACACTGGTGCCAGCGCACTCTCTGGAGTCACTGCGCTGCGTCCCCAGTGGTGACAGTTCACTCTCTGGACTCACTGTGCTGCATCCCTAGTGGTGCCAGTGCACTCTCTGGACTCACTGCAGTGCATCCCCAGTGGTGCCAGTGCACTCTCTGGACTCACTGCATCCCCAGTGGTGCCAGGGCACTCTCTGGACTCACAGCACTGCATCCCCATTGGTGCCAGTGCACTCTCTGGACTCACTGCACTAATACCCCAGTGGTGCCAGTGCAGTCTCTGGACTCACTGCACTGCATCCCCAGTGGTGCCAGTGCACTCTCTGGACTCACCGGGGTGCATCCCCAGTGGTGCCAGTGCACTCTCTGGAGTCACTGCACTGCATCCCCAGTGGTGTCAGTGCACTCTCTGGACTCAGTGCAGTGCATCCCCAGTGGTGCCAGTGCATTCTCTGGACTCACTGCAGTGCATCCCCAGTGGTGCCAGTGTACTCTCTGGACTCACTGCACTGCATCACCAGTGGTGCCAGTACACTCTCTGGACTCACTGCACTGCAACCCCAGTGGTGCCAGTGCACTTTCTGGAGTCACTGCAGTGCATCCACAGTGGTGCCAGCGCACTCTCTGGAGTCACTGCGCTGCGTCCCCAGTGGTGACATTTCACTCTCTGGACTCACTGTGCTGCATCCCTAGTGGTGCCAGTGCACTCTCTGGACTCACTGCAGTGTATCCCCTGTGGTGCCAGTGCACTCTGTGGACTCACTGCACTGCATCCCATTGGTGCCAGTGCACTCTCTGGACTCACAGCATTGCATCCCCAGTGGTGCCAGTGCGCTCTCTGGACTCATGCAGTGCATCCCCAGTGGTGCCAGTGCACTCTCTGGACTCACTGCACTTCATCCCCAGTGGTGCCAGTACACTCTCTGTACTCACTGCAGTGCATTCCCAGTTGTGTCAGTGCACTCTCTGGACTCACTGCAGTGAATCCCCGGTCGTGCCAGTGCACTCTCTGGACTCACTGCACTGCATATCCAGTGGTGCCAGTTCACTCTCTGGACTCACTGAACTGCATCCCCAGTGGTGCCAGTGCACTCTCTGTAGTCACTGCGCTGCATCCCCAGTGGTGCCAGTGCACTCTCTGGACTCACTGTGCTGCATCCTCAGTGGTGCCAGTGCACTCTCTGGACTCACTGCAGTGTATCCCCTGTGGTGCCAGTGCACTCTGTGCTCTCAATGCACTGCATCCCAGTGGTGCCAGTGCACTCTCTGGACTCACTGCAGTGAATCCCCGGTTGTGCCAGTTCACTCTCTGGACTCACTGAACTGAATCCCCAGTGGTGCCAGTGCACTCTCTGGACTCACTGTACTGCATCCCCAGTGGTGCCTGTGAAGTCTCTGGACTCACTGCAGTCCATCCCCAGTGGTGCCAGTGCACTCTCTAGACTCACTGCACTGCATCCTCAGTGGTGCCACTGCACTCTCTGGACTCACTGCACTGCATCACCAGTGGTGCCACTGCACTCTCTGGAGTCAATGCAGTGCATCCCCAGTGGTGCCAGTGCACTTTCTGGAGTCACTGCAGTGCATCCCCTGTTGTGCTAGTGCACTCTCTGCATTCACTGCACTGCATCCCCAGTGGTGCCACTGCACTCTGTGGACTCACTGCAGTGCATCCCGAGTGGTGCCAGTGCACTCTCTGGACTCACTGCACTGCATCCCCAGTGGTGCCAGTGCACTCTCTGGACTAACTGCAGTTCATCCCCAGTGGTGCCAGTGCACTCTCTGGACTCACTGCAGTGCATCCCCAGTGGTGCCAGTGCACTTTCTGGAGTCACTGCAGTGCATCCCCAGTTGTGCTAGTGCACTCTCTGCATTCACTGCACTGCATCCCCAGAAGTGCCAGTGCACTCTCTGGACTCACTGCAGTGCATCCCTTGTGGTGCCATTGCACTCTCAGGACTCACTGCACTGCATCCCCAGTGGTGCCAGTGCACTCTCTGGACTCACTGTGCTGCATCACTATTGGAGCCAGTGCACTCTCTGGACTCACTGCATTGCATCCCCAGTGGTGCCAGTGCACTGTCTGGACTCACTGCAGTGCATCCCCACTGGTGCCAGTGCACTCTCTGGACTCACTGCAGTGCATCCCCAGTGCTGACAGTGCACTCTCTGGACTCAGTGCACTGCATCCCCAGTGGTGCCAGTGCACTCTCTGGACTCAGTGCAGTGCATCCCCAGTGGTGCCAGTGCACTCTCTGGACTCACTCCACTGCATCCCCAGTGGTGCCAGTGCACTCTCTGAGCTCACTGCACTGCATCCCCAGTGGTGCCAGTGCACTCTCTGGACTCACTGCACTGCATCACCAGTGGTGCCAGTGCACTCTCTGGACTCACTGCACTGCATCCCCAGTGGTGCCAGTGCACTCTCTGGACTCACTGCAGTGCATCCCCAGTGGTGGCAGTGCACTCTCTGGAGTCACTGCGCTGCGTCCCCAGTGGTGCCAGTGCACTCTCTGGACTCACTGTGCTGCATCCCTAGTGGTGCCAGTGCACTCTCTGGACTCACTGCACTGCATCCCCAGTGGTGCCAGTGCACTCTCTGAGCTCACTGCACTGCATCCCCAGTAGTGCCAGTGCACTCTCTGGACTCACTGCACTGCATCCCCATTGGTGCCAGTGCACTCTCTGGACTCACAGCAGTGCATCCCCAATGGTGCCAGTGCAATTACTGGACTCACAGCAGTGCAGATCAGTGGTGCCAGAGCACTCTCTGGACTCACTGCACTGCATTCCCAGTGGTGCCAGTGCACTCTGTGGATTCACTGCACTCCATCCCCAGTGGTGCCACTGCACTCTCTGGACTCACTGCAGTGTATCCCCATTGGAGCCGGTGCACTCTCTGGACTCACTAAACTGCATCCCCAGTGGTGCCAGAGAACTCTCTGGACTCACTGCACTGCATCCCCAGTGGTGCCAGTGCACTCTCTGGACTCACCCGGGTGCATCCCCAGTGGTGCCAGTGCACTCTCTGGACTCACTGCAGTGCATCCCCTGTGATGCCAGTACACTCTCTGGACTCACTGCATTGCATCCCCAGTGGTGCCAGTGCACGCTCTGGACTCACTGCACTGCATTCCCACTGCTGCCAGTGCACTCTCTGGACTCACTGCACTGCATCCCCATTGGTGCCAGTGCACTCTCTGGACTCACTGCAGTGCATCCCCAGTGGTGCCAGTGCACTCTCTGGACTCACTGCACTGCATCACTATTGGTGCCAGGGCACTCTCCGGACTCACTGCAGTGCATCCCCAGTGGTGCCAGTGCACTCTTTCGAGTCACTGCACTGCATCCCCATTAGTGCCAGTGCATTCTCTGGACTCACTGCAGTGCATCCCCAGTGGTGCCAGTGTACTCTCTGGACTCACTGCACTGAATCACCAGTGGTGCCAGTGCACTCTCTGGACTCACTGCACTGCATCACCAGTGGAGCCAGTGCACTCTCTAGACTCACTGCAGTGCATCTCCAGTGGTGCCAGTGCACTCTCTGGACTCACTGCAGTGCATCCACAGTGGTGCCAGTGCACTCTCTGGACTCACTGCAGTGCATCACCAGTGGTGCCAGTGCACTCTCTGGACTCACTGCACTGCATCGCCAGTGGTGCCAGTGCACTCTCTGGACTCACTGTAGTGCATCCCCACTGCAGCCAGTGCACTCTCTGGACTCACTGCACTGCATCACCAGTGGTGCCAGTGCACTCTCTGGACTCACTGCAGTGCATCCCCAGTGGTGCCAGTGTAGTCTCTGGACTCACTGCAGTGCATCCGCAGTGGTGCCAGTGCACTCTTTCAAGTCACTGCACTGCATCCCCATTAGTGCCAGTGCAGTCTCTGGACTCACTGCAGTGCATCCCCAGTGGTGCCAGTGCACTCTCTGGACTCACTGCAGTGCATCTCCAGTGGTGCCAGTGCACTCTCTGCACTCACTGCACTGCATCCCCAGTGGTGCCAGTGCACTCTCTGGACTCACTGCACTGCATCTCCAGTGGTGCCAGTGCACTCTCTGGACTCACTGCAGAGCATCCCCAGTGGTGCCAGTGCACTCTCTGGACTCACTGCAGTGCATCCCCAGTGGTGCCAGTGCACTCTGTGGACTCACTGCGCTGCATCCCCAGTGGTGCCAGTGCACGCTCTGGACCCACTGCAGTGCATCCCCACTGGTGCCAGTGCACTCTCTGGACTCACTGCAGTGCATCCCCAGTGGTGCCAGTGCACTCTCTGTAGTTACTGTGCTGCGTCCCCAGTGGTGACTGTTCACTCTCTGGACTCACTGTGCTGCATCCCCAGTGGTGCCAGTGCACTCTCTGGACTCACTGCAGTGTACCCCCTGTAGTGCCAGTGCACTCTGTGGACTCACTGCACTTCATCCCAGTGGTGCCAGTGCACTCTCTGGACTCACTGCACTGCATCCCCAGTGGTGCCAGTGCACTCTCTGGACTCACTGCACTGCATCCCCAGTGGTGTCAGTGCACTCTCTGGACTCACTGCAGTGCAGCCCCTGAGGTGCCAGTGCACTCTCTGTACTCACTGCAGTGCATTCCCAGTGGTGTCAGTGCACTATCTGGACTCACTGCAGTGAATCCCCGGTGGTGCCAGTGCACTCTCTGGACTCACTGCACTGCATCCCCAGTGGTGCCAGTGCAATCTCTGGACTCACTGCACTGCATCCCCAGTGGTGCCAGTGCACTCTCTGGACTCACTGCGCTGCGTCCCCAGTGGTGACAGTTCACTCTCTGGACTTACTGTGCTGCATCCCCAGTGGTGCCAGTGCACTCTCTGGACACAGTGCAGGGTATCCCCAGTGGTGACAGTTCACTCTCTGGACTCACTGCAGTGCAACCCCAGTGGTGCCAGACTACTCTCTGGACTCACTGCACTGTAACCCCTGTGGTGCCATTGCAATCTCGGGACTCACAGCAGTGCAGCTCCAGTTGGTGCCAGTGCACTCTCTGGACTCACTGCACTGCATCCCCAGTGGTGCCAGTGCACTCTCTGGACTCACTGCATTGCATCACCTGTGGTGCCATTGCACTCTCAGGACTCACTGCACTGCATCCCCAGTGGTGCCAGTGCACTCTCTGGACTCACTGCACTGCATCCCCATTGGAGCCAGTGCACTCTCTGGACTCACTGCACTGCATCCCCAGTGGTGCCAGTGCAATCTCTGGTCTCACTGCACTGCATCCCCACTGGTGCCAGTGCACTCTCTGGACTCACTGCAGTGCATCCCCAGTGCTGAGAGTGCACTCTCTGGAAACAGTGCACTGCATCCCCAGTGGTGCCAGTGCACTCTCTGGACTCACTGCACTGCATCCCCAGTGGTGCCAGTGCACTCTCTGGACTCACTGCACTGCATCAACAGTGGTGCCAGTGCACTCTCTGGACTCACTGCACTGCATCCCCAGTGGTGCCAGTGCACTCTCTGGACTCACTGCAGTGCATCCCCTGTGGTGCCATTGCACTCTCAGGACTCACTGCACTGCATCCCCAGTGGTGCCAGTGCACTCTCCGGACTCACAGCACTGCATCCCCAGTGGTGCCAGTGTACTCTCTGGACTCACTGCACTGCATCACCATTGGTGCCAGTGCACTCTCTGGACTCACTGCACTGCATCCCCAGTGGTGCCAGTGCACTCTCTGGACTCACAGCACTGCGTCCCCATTGGTGCCAGTGCACTCTCTGGACTCACTGCACTAAAACACCTGTGGTGCCAGTGCAGTCTCTGATCTCACTGCACTGCATCCCCAGTGGTGCCAGTGCACTCTCTGGACTCACTGTAGTGCATCCCCAGTGCTGAGAATGCACTCTCCGGACTCACTGCAGTGCATCCGCAGTGGTGCCAGTGCACTCTTTCGAGTCACTGCACTGCATCCCCATTAGTGCCAGTGCAGTCTCTGCCCTCACTACAGTGCATCCCCAGTGGTGCCAGTGCACTCTCTGGACTCACTGCACTGCATCCCCAGTGGTGCCAGTGCACTCTCTGGACTCACTGCTCTGCATCCCCATTTGTGCCAGTGCACTGTCTGGACTCACTGCACTGCAGCCCCAGCGGTGCCAGTTCACTCTCTGGAATCACTGCAGAGCATCTCCAGTGGTGCCAGTGCACTTTCTGGACTCACTGCAGTGCATCCCCAGTGGTGCCAGTGCACTCTCTGGACTCACTGCAGTGCATCCCCAGTGGTGCCAGTGCACTCTCTGGACTCACTTCACTGCATCCCCACTCGTGCCAGTGCACTCTCTGGACTCACTGCATTGCATCCCCAGTGGTGCCAGTGCACTCTCTGGACTCACTGCACTGCATCCCCAGTGGAGCCAGTGCACTCTCTGGACTCACTGCAGTGCATCTCCATTGGTGCCAGTGCACTCTCTGGACTCACTGCACTGCATCCCCAGTGGTGCCAGTGCACTCTCTGGACTCACGGCAGTGCATCCCCAGTGGTGCCAGTGCACTCTCTGGACTCACTGCACTGCATCCCCAGTGGTACCAGTGCACTCTCTGGACTCACTGCACTGCATCCCCAGTGGTGCCAGTGCACTCTCTGGACTCACTGCACTGCATCCCCAGTGGTGCCAGTGCACGCTCTGGACCCACTGCACTGCATCCCCACTGGTGCCAGTGCACTCTCTGGACTCACTGAAGTGCATCCCCCGTGGTGCCAGTGCACTCTCTGTAGTCACTGTGCTGCGTCCCCAGTGGTGACAGTTCACTCTCTGGACTCACTGTGCTGCATCCCCAGTGGTGCCAGTGCACTCTCTGGATCCACTGCAGTGCATCTCCAGTGGTGCCAGTGCACTCTCGGGACTCACTGCAGTGCAGCCCCTGAGGTGCCAGTGCACTCTCTGTACTCACTGCAGTGCATTCCCAGTGGTGTCAGTGCACTATCTGGACTCACTGCAGTGAATCCCCGGTGGTGCCAGTGCACTCTCTGGACTCACTGCAGTGCATCCCCAGTGGTGCCTGTGAAGTGTCTGGACTCACTGCAGTGCAACCCCAGTGGTGCCAGACTACTCTCTGGACTCACTGCACTGTAACCCCAGTGGTGCCAGTGCAATCTCGGGACTCACAGCAGTGCAGCTCCAGTTGGTGCCAGTGCACTGTCTGGACTCACTGCAGTTTATCCCCAGTGGTGCAAGGGCACTCTCTGGACTCACTGCACTGCATCCCCAGTGGTGACAGTGCACTCTCTGGACTCACTGCACTAAAACCCCAGTGGTGCCAGTGCACTCTCTGGACTCACTGCAGTGCATCCCCAGTGGTGCCAGTGCACTCTCTGGACTCACTGCAGTGCATCCCCAGTGGTGCCAGTGCACTCTCTGGACTCACTGCAATGCATCCCCAGTGGTGCCAGTGCACTCTCTGGACTCACTGCACTGCATGCCCATTAGTGCCAGTGCATTCTCTGGACTCACTGCAGTGCATCCCCAGTGGTGCCAGTGCACTCTCTGGACTCACTGCACTGCATCACCAGTGGTGCCAGTGCACTCTCTGGAATCACTGCAGTGCATCCCCTGTGGTGCCAGTGCACTCTCTGTACTCACTGCACTGCATCCCCAGTGGTGCCAGTGCACTCTCTGAACTCACCGCACTGCATCCCCAGTGGTGTCAGTGCACTCTCTGGACTCACTGCACTGCATCCCCAGTGGTGCCAGTGCACTCTCTGGACTCACCGCATTGCATCCCCAGTGGTGCCAGTGCACTCTCTGGACTCACTGCACTGCATCCCCAGTGGTGCCAGTGCACTCTCTGGACTCACTGCACTGCAACCCAGTAGTGCCAGTGCAATCTCTGGACTCACTGCACTGCATCCCCATTGGTGCCAGTGCACTCTCTGGACTCACTGCACTGCATCACCATTGGTGCCAGGGCACTCTCCGGACTCACTGCAGTGCATCCGCAGTGGTGCCAGTGAACTCTTTCGAGTCACTGCAGTGCATCCCCAGTGGTGCCAGTGCACTCTCTGGACTCACTGCACTGCATCCCCAGTGGTGCCAGTGCACTCTCTGCACTCACTGCAGTGCATCCCCAGTGGTGCCAGTGCACTCTCTGGACTCACTGCAGTGCATCCCCAGTGGTGCCAGTGCACTCTCTGCCCTCACTGCAGTGCATCCCCAGTGGTGCCAGTGCACTCTCTGCACTCACTGCAGTGCATCCCCAGTGGTGCCAGTGCACTCTCTGCACTCACTGAACTGCATCTCCGGTGTTCCCAGAGCACTCTCTGGACTCACCGAGGTGCATCCCCAGTGGTGCCAGTGCACTCTCTGGACTCACTGCACTGCATCCCCAGTGGTGCCAGTGCACTCTCTGGAATCACTGCAGTGCATCCCCTGTGGTGCCAGTGCACTCTCTGTACTCACTGCACTGCATCCCCAGTGGTGCCAGTGCACTCTCTGAACTCACCGCACTGCATCCCCAGTGGTGTCAGTGCACTCTCTGGACTCACTGCACTGCATCCCCAGTGGTGCCAGTGCACTCTCTGGACTCACCGCATTGCATCCCCAGTGGTGCCAGTGCACTCTCTGGACTCACTGCAGTGCATCCCCAGTGGTGCCAGTGCACTCTCTGGACTCACTGCACTAAAACCCCAGTGGTGCCAGTGCACTCTCTGGACTCACTGCACTGCATCCCAGTGGTGCCAGGGCACTCTCTGGACTCACTGCACTGCATCCCCTGTGGTCCCAGTGCACTCTCTGCCCTCACTGCAGTGCATCCCCAGTGGTGCCAGTGCACTCTCTGCACTCACTGCAGTGCATCCCCAGTGGTGCCAGTGCAATCTCTGGGCTCACCGGGGTGCATCCCCAGTGGTGCCAGTGCACTCTCTGGACTCACTGCACTACATCCCCAGTGGTGCCAGTGCACTCTCTGGACTCACTGCAGTGCATCCCCAGTGGTGCCAGTGCACTCTCTGCACTCACTGCACTGCATCCCCAGTGGTGCCAGTGCACTCTCTGGACTCACTGCACTGCATCCCCAGTGGTGCCAGTGCACTCTCTGGACTCACCCGAGTGCATCCGCAGTGGTGCCAGTGCACTCTCTGGACTCACTGCAGTGCATCCCCAGTAGTGCCAGTGCACTCTCTGGACTCACTGCGCTGCATCCCCAGTGGTGCCAGTGCACTCTCTGGACTCACTGCACTGCATCCCCAGTGGTGCCAGTGCACTCTCTGAGTCACTGCACTGCATTCCCAGTGGTGCCAGTGCACTCTCTGGACTCACTGCAGTGCATCCCAAGTGGTGCCAGTGCACTCTCTGGACTCACTGCACTGCAACCCCAGTGGTGCCAGTGCACTCTCTGGACTCACCATAGTGCACCCCCACTGGTGCCAGTGCACTCTCTGGACTCACCGCACTGCATGCCCAGTGGTGCCAGTGCACTCTCTGGACTCACTGCACTGCATCCCCAAGGTGCCAGTGCACTCTCTAGACTCAACTGCACTGCATCACCAGTGGTGCCCGTGCACTCTCTGGACTCACTGCAGTGCATCCACAGTGGTGCCAGTGCACTCTCTGGACTCTCTGCATTGCATCCCCAGTGGTGCCAGTGCACTCTCTGCACTCACTGCAAGGCATCCCCAGTGGTGCCAGTGCACTCTCTGGAGTCACTGCACTCCATCCCCACTGGTGCCAGTGCACTCTCTGGACTCACTGCACTCCATCCCCACTGGTGCCAGTCCACTCTCTGGACTCACTGCACTGCATCCCCAGTGGTGCCAGTGCACTCTCTGCACTCATGCACTGCATACCCAGTGGTGCCAGTGTATTCTTTGGACTCACTGCACTGCATGAACAGTGGTGCCAGTGCACTCTCTGGACTCACTGCACTGCATCCCCAGTGGTGCCAGTGTAGTGTCTGGACTCACTGCAGTGCATCCCCAGTGGTGCCAGTGCAATCTCAGGACTCACTGCAGTGCAGCTCCAGTTGGTGCCAGTGCAGTCTCTGGACTCACTGCACTGCATCCCCAGTGGTGCCAGTGCACTCTCTGGACTCACTGAAGTGCATCCCCAGTGGTGCCAGAGCACTCTCTGGACTCACTGCAGTGCATCCCCAGTGCTGCCAGTGCACTCTCTGGACTCACTGCACTGCATCCCCAGTGGTGCCAGGGCACTCTCTGGAGTCACAGCACTGCATCAACAGTGGTGCCTCTGCACTCTCTGGAGTCACTGCACTGCATCTCCAGTGGTGCCAGTGCACTCTCTGGACTCACTGTAGTGCATCCCCAGTGGTGCCAGTGCACTCTCTGGACTCACTGCAGTGCATCCCCAGTACTGCCAGTGCACTCTCTGGACTCACCAGGGTGCATCCCCAGTGGTGCCAGTGTACTCTCTAGAATCACTGCAGTGCATCCCCAGTGGTGCCAGTGCACTCTCTGGAGTCACTGCACTGCATTCCCAGTGGTGCCAGTGCACTCTCTGGACTCACTGCATTGCATCCCCAGTGGTGCCAGTGCACTCTCTGGACTCACTGCACTGCATCCCCAGTGGTGCCACTGCACTCTCTGGACTCACTGCACTGTATCACCATTGGTGCCAGGGCACTCTCCGGACTCACTGCAGAGCATCCGCAGTGGTGCCAGTGCACTCTTTCGAGTCACTGCAGTGCATCCCCAGTGGTGCCAGTGCACTCTCTGGGCTCACTGCAGTGCATCCCCAGTGGTGCCAGTGCACTCTCTGGACTCACTGCAGTGCATCCCCAGTGGTGCCAGTGCACTCTCTGCACTCACTGCAGTGCATCCCCAGTGGTGCCAGTGCACTCTCTGGACTCACTGCAGTGCATCCCCAGTGGTGCCAGTGCACTCTCTGCCCTCACTGCAGTGCATCCCCAGTGGTGCCAGTGCACTCTCTGCACTCACTGCAGTGCATCCCCAGTGGTGCCAGTGCACTCTCTGCACTCACTGAACTGCATCTCCGGTGTTCCCAGAGCACTCTCTGGACTCACCGAGGTGCATCCCCAGTGGTGCCAGTGCACTCTCTGGACTCACTGCAGTGCAGCCCCTGAGGTGCCAGTGTACTCTCTGGACTCACTGCACTGCATCCCCAGTGGTGACAGTGCACTCTCTGGAATCACTGCAGTGCATCCCCTGTGGTGCCATTGCACTCTCTGGACTCACTGCACCGCATCCCCAGTGGTGCCTGTGCACTCTCTTGAGTCACTGCACTGCATCCCCAGTAGAGCCAGTGCACTCTCTCGACTCACTGCACTGCAACTCCAGTGGTGCCAGTGCACTCTCTGGACTCACTGCACTGCATCCCCAGTGGTGCCAGTGCACTCTCTGGAGTCACTGCGCTGCATCCCCAGTGGTGCCAGTGCCCTCTGTGGACTCACTGCACTACATCCCCAGTGGGGCCAGTGCACTCTCTGGACTCACTGCAGTGCATCCCCAGTGGTGCCAGTGCACTCTCTGGACTCACCGGGGTGCATCCCCAGTGGTGCCAGTGCACTCTCTGGACTCACCGGGGTGCATCCCTAGTGGTGCCAGTGCACTCTCTGGACTCACTGCAGTGCATCCCCAGTGGTGCCAGTGCACTCTGTGGACTCACTGCACTGCATCCCCAGTGTTGCCAGTGCACTCTCTGGACTCACTGCACTGCATCTCCAGTGGTGCCAGTGCACTCTCTGGACTCACTGCACTGCATCCCCAGTGGTGCCAGTGCACTCTCTGGACTCACTGCAGTGCATCCCCAGTGGTGCCAGTGCACTCTCTGGACTCACTGCACTGCATCCCATTGGTGCCAGTGCACTCTCTGGACTCACTGCAGTGCATCCCCAGTGGTGCCAGTGCACTCTCTGGACTCACTGCACTGCATCCCCAGTTGTGCCACTGCACTCTCTGGACTCACTGCAGTGCATCCCCAGTGGTGCCAGTGCACTCTCTGGACTCACTGCAGTGCTTCCGCACTGGTGCCAGTGCACTCTCTGCACTCACTGCACTGCATCCCCAGTGTTCCAGTGCACTCTCTGGACTACCTGCACTGCATCCCCAGTGGTGCCAGTGCACTCTCTGGACTCACTGCAGTGCATCCCCAGTGGTGCCAATGCACTCTCTGGACTCACTGCACTGCATCCCCAGTGGTGCCAGTGCACTCTCTGGACTCACTGCACTGCATCCCCAGTGGTGCCTTTGCACTCTCAGGACTCACTGCACTGCATCCCCAGTGGTGCCAGTGCAATTACTGGACTCACTGTAGTGTAGCTCAGTGGTGCCAGAGCACTCTCTGGACTCACTGCACTGCATCACCAGTGGTGCCAGTGCACTCTCTGGACTCACTGCACTGTATCCCCAGTGGTGCCAGTGCACTGTCTGGACTCACTGCAGTGTATCGCCATTGGAGCCGGTGCACTCTCTGGACTCACTAAACTGCATCCTCAGTGGTGCCATAGAACTCTCTGGACTCACTGCAGTGCATCCCCAGTGGTGCCAGTGCACTGTCTGGACTCAATGCATCCCCAGTGGTGCCAGGGCACTCTCTGGACTCACAGCACTGCATCCCCATTGGTGGCAGTGCACTCTCTGGACTCACTGCACTAATACCCCAGTGGTGCCAGTGCAGTCTCTGGACTCACTGCACTGCATCTCCAGTGGTGCCAGTGCACTCTCTGGACTCACTGCAGTGCATCCCAAGTGGTGCCAGTGCACTCTCTGGACTCACTGCACTGCAACCCCAGTGGTGCCAGTGCACTCTCTGGACTCACTGCAGTGCACCCCCACTGGTGCCAGTGCACTCTCTGGACTCACCGCACTGCATGCCCAGTGGTGCCAGTGCACTCTCTGGACTCACTGCACTGCATCCCCAAGGTGCCAGTGCACTCTCTGGACTCAACTGCACTGCATCCCCATTGGTGCCCGTGCACTCTCTGGACTCACTGCAGTGCATCCACAGTGGTGCCAGTGCACTCTCTGGACTCTCTGCATTGCATCCCCAGTGGTGCCAGTGCACTCTCTGCACTCACTGCAGTGCATCCCCAGTGGTGCCAGTGCACTCTCTGGAGTCACTGCACTGCATCCCCAGTGGTGCCTGTGCAGTCTCTGGACTCACTACAGTTCATCCCCAGTGGAGCCAGTGCACTCTCTGGACTCACTGCACTCCATCCCCACTGGTGCCAGTGCACTCTCTGGACTCACTGCACTCCATACCCACTGGTGCCAGTCCACTCTCTGGACTCACTGCACTGCATCCCCAGTGGTGCCAGTGCACTCTCTGCACTCATGCACTGCATACCCAGTGGTGCCAGTGTATTCTTTGGACTCACTGCACTGCATGAACAGTGGTGCCAGTGCACTCTCTGGACTCACTGCACTGCATCCCCAGTGGTGCCAGTGCACTCTCTGGAGTCACTGTAGTGCATCCCCAGTGGTGCCAGTGCAATCTCAGGACTCACTGCAGTGCAGCTCCAGTTGGTGCCAGTGCAGTCTCTGGACTCACTGCACTGTATCCCCAGTGGTGCCAGTGCACTGTCTGGACTCACTGCAGTGTATCGCCATTGGAGCCGGTGCACTCTCTGGACTCACTAAACTGCATCCTCAGTGGTGCCATAGAACTCTCTGGACTCACTGCAGTGCATCCCCAGTGGTGCCAGTGCACTGTCTGGACTCAATGCATCCCCAGTGGTGCCAGGGCACTCTCTGGACTCACAGCACTGCATCCCCATTGGTGGCAGTGCACTCTCTGGACTCACTGCACTAATACCCCAGTGGTGCCAGTGCAGTCTCTGGACTCACTGCACTGCATCTCCAGTGGTGCCAGTGCACTCTCTGGACTCACTGCAGTGCATCCCAAGTGGTGCCAGTGCACTCTCTGGACTCACTGCACTGCAACCCCAGTGGTGCCAGTGCACTCTCTGGACTCACTGCAGTGCACCCCCACTGGTGCCAGTGCACTCTCTGGACTCACCGCACTGCATGCCCAGTGGTGCCAGTGCACTCTCTGGACTCACTGCACTGCATCCCCAAGGTGCCAGTGCACTCTCTGGACTCAACTGCACTGCATCCCCATTGGTGCCCGTGCACTCTCTGGACTCACTGCAGTGCATCCACAGTGGTGCCAGTGCACTCTCTGGACTCTCTGCATTGCATCCCCAGTGGTGCCAGTGCACTCTCTGCACTCACTGCAGTGCATCCCCAGTGGTGCCAGTGCACTCTCTGGAGTCACTGCACTGCATCCCCAGTGGTGCCTGTGCAGTCTCTGGACTCACTACAGTTCATCCCCAGTGGAGCCAGTGCACTCTCTGGACTCACTGCACTCCATCCCCACTGGTGCCAGTGCACTCTCTGGACTCACTGCACTCCATACCCACTGGTGCCAGTCCACTCTCTGGACTCACTGCACTGCATCCCCAGTGGTGCCAGTGCACTCTCTGCACTCATGCACTGCATACCCAGTGGTGCCAGTGTATTCTTTGGACTCACTGCACTGCATGAACAGTGGTGCCAGTGCACTCTCTGGACTCACTGCACTGCATCCCCAGTGGTGCCAGTGCACTCTCTGGAGTCACTGTAGTGCATCCCCAGTGGTGCCAGTGCAATCTCAGGACTCACTGCAGTGCAGCTCCAGTTGGTGCCAGTGCAGTCTCTGGACTCACTGCACTGCATCCCCAGTGGTGCCAGTGCACTCTCTGGACTCACTGAAGTGCATCCCCAGTGGTGCCAGTGCACTCTCTGGACTCACTGCACTGCATCCCCAGTGCTGCCAGTGCACTCTCTGGACTCACTGCACTGCATCCCCAGTGGTGCCAGGGCACTCTCTGGAGTCACAGCACTGCATCAACAGTGGTGCCTCTGCACTCTCTGGAGTCACTGCACTGCATCCCCAGTGGTGCCAGTGCACTCTCTGGACTCACTGTAGTGCATCCCCAGTGGTGCCAGTGCACTCTCTGGACTCACTGCAGTGCATCCCCAGTAGTGCCAGTGCACTCTCTGGACTCACCAGGGTGCATCCCCAGTGGTGCCAGTGTACTCTCTGGAATCACTGCAGTGCATCCCCAGTGGTGCCAGTGCACTCTCTGGAGTCACTGCACTGCATCCCCAGTGGTGCCAGTGCACTCTCTGGACTCACTGCATTGCATCCCCAGTGGTGCCAGTGCACTCTCTGGACTCACTGCACTGCATCCCCAGTGGTGCCACTGCACTCTCTGGACTCACTGCACTGTATCACCATTGGTGCCAGTGCACTCTCCGGACTCACTGCAGAGCATCCGCAGTGGTGCCAGTGCACTCTTTCGAGTCACTGCAGTGCATCCCCAGTGGTGCCAGTGCACTCTCTGGGCTCACTGCAGTGCATCCCCAGTGGTGCCAGTGCACTCTCTGGACTCACTGCAGTGCATCCCCAGTGCTGCCAGTGCACTCTCTGGACTCACTGCAGTGCATCCCCAGTGGTGCCAGTGCACTCTCTGGACTCACTGCACTGCATCCCCAGTGGTGCCAGTGCACTCTCCGGAATCACTGCACTGCATCCACAGAAGTGCCAGTGCACTCTCTGGACTTACTGCAGTGCATCCCCAGTGGTGCCCGTGCACTCTCTGGACTCACTGCAGTGCATCACCAGTGGTGCCAGTGCACTCTCTGGACTCACTGCATTGCATCCCCAGTGGTGCCAGTGCACTCTCTGCACTCACTGCGCTGCATCCCCAGTGGTGCCTGTGCACTCTCTGGAGTCACTGCACTGCATCCCCAGTGGTGCCTGTGCAGTCTCTGGACTCACTACAGCTCATCCCCAGTGGAGCCAGTGCACTCTCTGGACTCACTGCACTGCATCCCCAGTGGTGCCAGTGCACTCTCTGGACTCACTGCAGTGCATGCCCAGTGGTGCCAGTGCACTCTCTGGACTCACTGCACTGCATCCCCAGTGGTGCCAGTGCACTCTCTGGAGTCGCATCACTGCATCAACAGTGGTGCCTCTGCACTCTCTGGAGTCACTGCACTGCATCCCCAGTGCTGCCAGTGCACTCTCTGGACTCACTGCAGTGCATCCCCAGTGGTGCCAGTGCACTCTCTGGACTCACTGCAGTGCATCCCCAGTGGTGCCAGTGCACTCTCTGGACTCACTGCACTGCATCCCCAGTGGTGCCAGTGCACTCTCTGGACTCACTGCACTTCATCCCCAGTGGTGCCAGTGCACTCTCTGGACTCACTGCATTGCATCCCCAGTGGTGCCAATGCACTCTCTGCACTCACTGCACTGCATCAACAGTGGTGCCAGTGCACTCTCTGGACTCACTGCACTGCATCACCATTGGTGCCAGGGCACTCTCCGGACTCACTGCAGTGCATCCGCAGTGGTGCCAGTGCACTCTTTCGAGTCACTGCAGTGCATCCCCAGTAGTGCCAGTTCACTCTCTGGACTCACTGCAGTGCATCCCCAGTGGTGCCAGTGCACTCTCTGCACTCACTGCAGAGCATCCCCAGTGGTGCCAGTGCACTCTCTGCACTCACTGCAGTGCATCCCCAGTGGTGCCAGTGCACTCTCTGCACTCACTGAACTGCATCTCCGGTGTTCCCAGAGCACTCTCTGGACTCACCGAGGTGCATCCCCAGTGGTGCCAGTGCACTCTCTGGACTCACTGCACTGCATCCCCAGTGGTGCCAGTGCACTCTCTGGAATCACTGCAGTGCATCCCCTGTGGTGCCAGTGCACTCTCTGTACTCACTGCACTGCATCCCCAGTGGTGCCAGTGCACTCTCTGAACTCACCGCACTGCATCCCCAGTGGTGTCAGTGCACTCTCTGGACTCACTGCACTGCATCCCCAGTGGTGCCAGTGCACTCTCTGGACTCACCGCATTGCATCCCCAGTGGTGCCAGTGCACTCTCTGGACTCACTGCACTGCATCCCCAGTGGTGCCAGTGCACTCTCTGGAGTCACTGCACTGCATCCTCAGTGGTGCCAGTGCACTCTCTGGACTCACTGCACTGCATCCCCAGTGGTGCCAGGGCACTCTCTGGACTCACTGCACTGCATCCCCTGTGGTCCCAGTGCACTCTCTGCCCTCACTGCAGTGCATCCCCAGTGGTGCCAGTGCACTCTCTGCACTCACTGCAGTGCATCCCCAGTGGTGCCAGTGCACTCTCTGGGCTCACCGGGGTGCATCCCCAGTGGTGCCAGTGCACTCTCTGGACTCACTGCACTACATCCCCAGTGGTGCCAGTGCACTCTCTGGACTCACTGCAGTGCATCCCCAGTGGTGCCAGTGCACTCTCTGCACTCACTGCACTGCATCCCCAGTGGTGCCAGTGCACTCTCTGGACTCACTGCACTGCATCCCCAGTGGTGCCAGTGCACTCTCTGGACTCACCCGAGTGCATCCCCAGTGGTGCCAGTGCACTCTCTGGACTCACTGCAGTGCATCCCCAGTAGTGCCAGTGCACTCTCTGGACTCACTGCGCTGCATCCCCAGTGGTGCCAGTGCACTCTCTGGACTCACTGCACTGCATTCCCAGTGGTGCCAGTGCACTCTCTGGACTCACTGCAGTGCATCCCAAGTGGTGCCAGTGCACTCTCTGGACTCACTGCACTGCAACCCCAGTGGTGCCAGTGCACTCTCTGGACTCACCATAGTGCACCCCCACTGGTGCCAGTGCACTCTCTGGACTCACCGCACTGCATGCCCAGTGGTGCCAGTGCACTCTCTGGACTCACTGCACTGCATCCCCAAGGTGCCAGTGCACTCTCTAGACTCAACTGCACTGCATCCCCAGTGTTGCCCGTGCACTCTCTGGACTCACTGCAGTGCATCCACAGTGGTGCCAGTGCACTCTCTGGACTCTCTGCATTGCATCCCCAGTGGTGCCAGTGCACTCTCTGCACTCACTGCAGTGCATCCCCAGTGGTGCCAGTGCACTCTCTGGAGTCACTGCACTCCATCCCCACTGGTGCCAGTGCACTCTCTGGACTCACTGCACTCCATCCCCACTGGTGCCAGTCCACTCTCTGGACTCACTGCACTGCATCCCCAGTGGTGCCAGTGCACTCTCTGCACTCATGCACTGCATACCCAGTGGTGCCAGTGTATTCTTTGGAATCACTGCACTGCATCCCCAGTGGTGCCAGTGTAGTGTCTGGACTCACTGTAGTGCATCCCCAGTGGTGCCAGTGCAATCTCAGGACTCACTGCAGTGCAGCTCCAGTTGGTGCCAGTGCAGTCTCTGGACTCACTGCTCTGCATCCCCAGTGGTGCCAGTGCACTCTCTGGACTCACTGAAGTGCATCCCCAGTGGTGCCAGAGCACTCTCTGGACTCACTGCACTGCATCCCCAGTGCTGCCAGTGCACTCTCTGGACTCACTGCACTGCATCCCCAGTGGTGCCAGGGCACTCTCTGGAGTCACAGCACTGCATCAACAGTGGTGCCAGTGCACTGTCTGGACTCACTGCAGTGTATCGCCATTGGAGCCGGTGCTCTCTCTGGACTCACTGCAGTGCATCCCCAGTGGTGCCAGAGAACTCTCTGGACTCACTGCAGTGCATCCCCAGTCGTGCCAGTGCACTCTCTGGACTCACTGCATCCCCAGTGGTGCCAGGGCACTCTCTGGACTCACAGCACTGCATCCCCATTGGTGCCAGTGCACTCTCTGAACTCACTGCACTAATACCCCAGTGGTGCCAGTGCAGTCTCTGGACTCACTGCACTGCATCCCCAGTGGTGCCAGTGCACTCTCTGGACTCACTGCACTGCATCCCCAGTGGTGCCAGTGCACTCTCTGGACTCAGTGCAGTGCATCCCCAGAGGTGCCAGTGCACTCTCTGGACTCACTGCACTGCATCCCCAGTGGTGCCAGTGTACTCTCTGGACTCACTGCACTGCATCACCATTGGTGCCAGTACACTCTCTGGACTCACTGCACTGCATCCCCAGTGGTGCCAGTGCACTTTCTGGAGTCACTGCAGTGCATCCACAGTGGTGCCAGCGCACTCTCTGGAGTCACTGCGCTGCGTCCCCAGTGGTGACAGTTCACTCTCTGGACTCACTGTGCTGCATCCCTAGTGGTGCCAGTGCACTCTCTGGACTCACTGCAGTGCATCCCCATGGTGCCAGTGCACTCTCTGGACTCACTGCATCCCCAGTGGTGCCAGGGCACTCTCTGGACTCACAGCACTGCATCCCCATTGGTGCCAGTGCACTCTCTGGACTCACTGCACTAATACCCCAGTGGTGCCAGTGCAGTCTCTGGACTCACTGCAGTGCATCTCCAGTGGTGCCAGTGCACTCTCTGCACTCACTGCACTGCATCCCCAGTGGTGCCAGTGCACTCTCTGGACTCACTGCACTGCATCTCCAGTGGTGCCAGTGCACTCTCTGGACTCACTGCAGAGCATCCCCAGTGGTGCCAGTGCACTCTCTGGACTCACTGCAGTGCATCCCCAGTGGTGCCAGTGCACTCTGTGGACTCACTGCACTGCATCCCCAGTGGTGCCAGTGCACGCTCTGGACCCACTGCAGTGCATCCCCACTGGTGCCAGTGCACTCTCTGGACTCACTGCAGTGCATCCCCAGTGGTGCCAGTGCACTCTCTGTAGTTACTGTGCTGCGTCCCCAGTGGTGACTGTTCACTCTCTGGACTTACTGTGCTGCATCCCCAGTGGTGCCAGTGCACTCTCTGGACACAGTGCAGGGTATCCCCAGTGGTGACAGTTCACTCTCTGGACTCACTGCAGTGCAACCCCAGTGGTGCCAGACTACTCTCTGGACTCACTGCACTGTAACCCCTGTGGTGCCATTGCAATCTCGGGACTCACAGCAGTGCAGCTCCAGTTGGTGCCAGTGCACTCTCTGGACTCACTGCACTGCATCCCCAGTGGTGCCAGTGCACTCTCTGGACTCACTGCATTGCATCACCTGTGGTGCCATTGCACTCTCAGGACTCACTGCACTGCATCCCCAGTGGTGCCAGTGCACTCTCTGGACTCACTGCACTGCATCCCCATTGGAGCCAGTGCACTCTCTGGACTCACTGCACTGCATCCCCAGTGGTGCCAGTGCAATCTCTGGTCTCACTGCACTGCATCCCCACTGGTGCCAGTGCACTCTTTGGACTCACTGCAGTGCATCCCCAGTGCTGAGAGTGCACTCTCTGGAAACAGTGCACTGCATCCCCAGTGGTGCCAGTGCACTCTCTGGACTCACTGCACTGCATCCCCAGTGGTGCCAGTGCACTCTCTGGACTCACTGCACTGCATCAACAGTGGTGCCAGTGCACTCTCTGGACTCACTGCACTGCATCCCCAGTGGTGCCAGTGCACTCTCTGGACTCACTGCAGTGCATCCCCTGTGGTGCCATTGCACTCTCAGGACTCACTGCACTGCATCCCCAGTGGTGCCAGTGCACTCTCCGGACTCACAGCACTGCATCCCCAGTGGTGCCAGTGTACTCTCTGGACTCACTGCACTGCATCACCATTGGTGCCAGTGCACTCTCTGGACTCACTGCACTGCATCCCCAGTGGTGCCAGTGCACTCTCTGGACTCACAGCACTGCGTCCCCATTGGTGCCAGTGCACTCTCTGGACTCACTGCACTAAAACACCTGTGGTGCCAGTGCAGTCTCTGATCTCACTGCACTGCATCCCCAGTGGTGCCAGTGCACTCTCTGGACTCACTGTAGTGCATCCCCAGTGCTGAGAATGCACTCTCCGGACTCACTGCAGTGCATCCGCAGTGGTGCCAGTGCACTCTTTCGAGTCACTGCACTGCATCCCCATTAGTGCCAGTGCAGTCTCTGCCCTCACTACAGTGCATCCCCAGTGGTGCCAGTGCACTCTCTGGACTCACTGCACTGCATCCCCAGTGGTGCCAGTGCACTCTCTGGACTCACTGCTCTGCATCCCCATTTGTGCCAGTGCACTGTCTGGACTCACTGCACTGCAGCCCCAGCGGTGCCAGTTCACTCTCTGGACTCACTGCAGAGCATCTCCAGTGGTGCCAGTGCACTTTCTGGACTCACTGCAGTGCATCCCCAGTGGTGCCAGTGCACTCTCTGGACTCACTGCAGTGCATCCCCAGTGGTGCCAGTGCACTCTCTGGACTCACTTCACTGCATCCCCACTCGTGCCAGTGCACTCTCTGGACTCACTGCATTGCATCCCCAGTGGTGCCAGTGCACTCTCTGGACTCACTGCACTGCATCCCCAGTGGAGCCAGTGCACTCTCTGGACTCACTGCAGTGCATCTCCATTGGTGCCAGTGCACTCTCTGGACTCACTGCACTGCATCCCCAGTGGTGCCAGTGCACTCTCTGGACTCACTGCACTGCATCCCCAGTGGTACCAGTGCACTCTCTGGACTCACTGCACTGCATCCCCAGTGGTGCCAGTGCACTCTCTGGACTCACTGCACTGCATCCCCAGTGGTGCCAGTGCACGCTCTGGACCCACTGCACTGCATCCCCACTGGTGCCAGTGCACTCTCTGGACTCACTGAAGTGCATCCCCCGTGGTGCCAGTGCACTCTCTGTAGTCACTGTGCTGCGTCCCCAGTGGTGACAGTTCACTCTCTGGACTCACTGTGCTGCATCCCCAGTGGTGCCAGTGCACTCTCTGGATCCACTGCAGTGCATCTCCAGTGGTGCCAGTGCACTCTCGGGACTCACTGCAGTGCAGCCCCTGAGGTGCCAGTGCACTCTCTGTACTCACTGCAGTGCATTCCCAGTGGTGTCAGTGCACTATCTGGACTCACTGCAGTGAATCCCCGGTGGTGCCAGTGCACTCTCTGGACTCACTGCAGTGCATCCCCAGTGGTGCCTGTGAAGTGTCTGGACTCACTGCAGTGCAACCCCAGTGGTGCCAGACTACTCTCTGGACTCACTGCACTGTAACCCCAGTGGTGCCAGTGCAATCTCGGGACTCACAGCAGTGCAGCTCCAGTTGGTGCCAGTGCACTGTCTGGACTCACTGCAGTTTATCCCCAGTGGTGCAAGGGCACTCTCTGGACTCACTGCACTGCATCCCCAGTGGTGACAGTGCACTCTCTGGACTCACTGCACTAAAACCCCAGTGGTGCCAGTGCACTCTCTGGACTCACTGCAGTGCATCCCCAGTGGTGCCAGTGCACTCTCTGGACTCACTGCAGTGCATCCCCAGTGGTGCCAGTGCACTCTCTGGACTCACTGCAATGCATCCCCAGTGGTGCCAGTGCACTCTCTGGACTCACTGCACTGCATCCCCAGTGGAGCCAGTGCACTCTCTGGACTCACTGCAGTGCATCTCCATTGGTGCCAGTGCACTCTCTGGACTCACTGCACTGCATCCCCAGTGGTGCCAGTGCACTCTCTGGACTCACTGCACTGCATCCCCAGTGGTACCAGTGCACTCTCTGGACTCACTGCACTGCATCCCCAGTGGTGCCAGTGCACTCTCTGGACTCACTGCACTGCATCCCCAGTGGTGCCAGTGCACGCTCTGGACCCACTGCACTGCATCCCCACTGGTGCCAGTGCACTCTCTGGACTCACTGAAGTGCATCCCCCGTGGTGCCAGTGCACTCTCTGTAGTCACTGTGCTGCGTCCCCAGTGGTGACAGTTCACTCTCTGGACTCACTGTGCTGCATCCCCAGTGGTGCCAGTGCACTCTCTGGATCCACTGCAGTGCATCTCCAGTGGTGCCAGTGCACTCTCGGGACTCACTGCAGTGCAGCCCCTGAGGTGCCAGTGCACTCTCTGTACTCACTGCAGTGCATTCCCAGTGGTGTCAGTGCACTATCTGGACTCACTGCAGTGAATCCCCGGTGGTGCCAGTGCACTCTCTGGACTCACTGCAGTGCATCCCCAGTGGTGCCTGTGAAGTGTCTGGACTCACTGCAGTGCAACCCCAGTGGTGCCAGACTACTCTCTGGACTCACTGCACTGTAACCCCAGTGGTGCCAGTGCAATCTCGGGACTCACAGCAGTGCAGCTCCAGTTGGTGCCAGTGCACTGTCTGGACTCACTGCAGTTTATCCCCAGTGGTGCAAGGGCACTCTCTGGACTCACTGCACTGCATCCCCAGTGGTGACAGTGCACTCTCTGGACTCACTGCACTAAAACCCCAGTGGTGCCAGTGCACTCTCTGGACTCACTGCAGTGCATCCCCAGTGGTGCCAGTGCACTCTCTGGACTCACTGCAGTGCATCCCCAGTGGTGCCAGTGCACTCTCTGGACTCACTGCAATGCATCCCCAGTGGTGCCAGTGCACTCTCTGGACTCACTGCACTGCATGCCCATTAGTGCCAGTGCATTCTCTGGACTCACTGCAGTGCATCCCCAGTGGTGCCAGTGCACTCTCTGGACTCACTGCACTGCATCACCAGTGGTGCCAGTGCACTCTCTGGAATCACTGCAGTGCATCCCCTGTGGTGCCAGTGCACTCTCTGTACTCACTGCACTGCATCCCCAGTGGTGCCAGTGCACTCTCTGAACTCACCGCACTGCATCCCCAGTGGTGTCAGTGCACTCTCTGGACTCACTGCACTGCATCCCCAGTGGTGCCAGTGCACTCTCTGGACTCACCGCATTGCATCCCCAGTGGTGCCAGTGCACTCTCTGGACTCACTGCACTGCATCCCCAGTGGTGCCAGTGCACTCTCTGGACTCACTGCACTGCAACCCAGTAGTGCCAGTGCAATCTCTGGACTCACTGCACTGCATCCCCATTGGTGCCAGTGCACTCTCTGGACTCACTGCACTGCATCACCATTGGTGCCAGGGCACTCTCCGGACTCACTGCAGTGCATCCGCAGTGGTGCCAGTGAACTCTTTCGAGTCACTGCAGTGCATCCCCAGTGGTGCCAGTGCACTCTCTGGACTCACTGCACTGCATCCCCAGTGGTGCCAGTGCACTCTCTGCACTCACTGCAGTGCATCCCCAGTGGTGCCAGTGCACTCTCTGGACTCACTGCAGTGCATCCCCAGTGGTGCCAGTGCACTCTCTGCCCTCACTGCAGTGCATCCCCAGTGGTGCCAGTGCACTCTCTGCACTCACTGCAGTGCATCCCCAGTGGTGCCAGTGCACTCTCTGCACTCACTGAACTGCATCTCCGGTGTTCCCAGAGCACTCTCTGGACTCACCGAGGTGCATCCCCAGTGGTGCCAGTGCACTCTCTGGACTCACTGCACTGCATCCCCAGTGGTGCCAGTGCACTCTCTGGAATCACTGCAGTGCATCCCCTGTGGTGCCAGTGCACTCTCTGTACTCACTGCACTGCATCCCCAGTGGTGCCAGTGCACTCTCTGAACTCACCGCACTGCATCCCCAGTGGTGTCAGTGCACTCTCTGGACTCACTGCACTGCATCCCCAGTGGTGCCAGTGCACTCTCTGGACTCACCGCATTGCATCCCCAGTGGTGCCAGTGCACTCTCTGGACTCACTGCAGTGCATCCCCAGTGGTGCCAGTGCACTCTCTGGACTCACTGCACTAAAACCCCAGTGGTGCCAGTGCACTCTCTGGACTCACTGCACTGCATCCCAGTGGTGCCAGGGCACTCTCTGGACTCACTGCACTGCATCCCCTGTGGTCCCAGTGCACTCTCTGCCCTCACTGCAGTGCATCCCCAGTGGTGCCAGTGCACTCTCTGCACTCACTGCAGTGCATCCCCAGTGGTGCCAGTGCAATCTCTGGGCTCACCGGGGTGCATCCCCAGTGGTGCCAGTGCACTCTCTGGACTCACTGCACTACATCCCCAGTGGTGCCAGTGCACTCTCTGGACTCACTGCAGTGCATCCCCAGTGGTGCCAGTGCACTCTCTGCACTCACTGCACTGCATCCCCAGTGGTGCCAGTGCACTCTCTGGACTCACTGCACTGCATCCCCAGTGGTGCCAGTGCACTCTCTGGACTCACCCGAGTGCATCCGCAGTGGTGCCAGTGCACTCTCTGGACTCACTGCAGTGCATCCCCAGTAGTGCCAGTGCACTCTCTGGACTCACTGCGCTGCATCCCCAGTGGTGCCAGTGCACTCTCTGGACTCACTGCACTGCATCCCCAGTGGTGCCAGTGCACTCTCTGAGTCACTGCACTGCATTCCCAGTGGTGCCAGTGCACTCTCTGGACTCACTGCAGTGCATCCCAAGTGGTGCCAGTGCACTCTCTGGACTCACTGCACTGCAACCCCAGTGGTGCCAGTGCACTCTCTGGACTCACCATAGTGCACCCCCACTGGTGCCAGTGCACTCTCTGGACTCACCGCACTGCATGCCCAGTGGTGCCAGTGCACTCTCTGGACTCACTGCACTGCATCCCCAAGGTGCCAGTGCACTCTCTAGACTCAACTGCACTGCATCACCAGTGGTGCCCGTGCACTCTCTGGACTCACTGCAGTGCATCCACAGTGGTGCCAGTGCACTCTCTGGACTCTCTGCATTGCATCCCCAGTGGTGCCAGTGCACTCTCTGCACTCACTGCAAGGCATCCCCAGTGGTGCCAGTGCACTCTCTGGAGTCACTGCACTCCATCCCCACTGGTGCCAGTGCACTCTCTGGACTCACTGCACTCCATCCCCACTGGTGCCAGTCCACTCTCTGGACTCACTGCACTGCATCCCCAGTGGTGCCAGTGCACTCTCTGCACTCATGCACTGCATACCCAGTGGTGCCAGTGTATTCTTTGGACTCACTGCACTGCATGAACAGTGGTGCCAGTGCACTCTCTGGACTCACTGCACTGCATCCCCAGTGGTGCCAGTGTAGTGTCTGGACTCACTGCAGTGCATCCCCAGTGGTGCCAGTGCAATCTCAGGACTCACTGCAGTGCAGCTCCAGTTGGTGCCAGTGCAGTCTCTGGACTCACTGCACTGCATCCCCAGTGGTGCCAGTGCACTCTCTGGACTCACTGAAGTGCATCCCCAGTGGTGCCAGAGCACTCTCTGGACTCACTGCAGTGCATCCCCAGTGCTGCCAGTGCACTCTCTGGACTCACTGCACTGCATCCCCAGTGGTGCCAGGGCACTCTCTGGAGTCACAGCACTGCATCAACAGTGGTGCCTCTGCACTCTCTGGAGTCACTGCACTGCATCTCCAGTGGTGCCAGTGCACTCTCTGGACTCACTGTAGTGCATCCCCAGTGGTGCCAGTGCACTCTCTGGACTCACTGCAGTGCATCCCCAGTACTGCCAGTGCACTCTCTGGACTCACCAGGGTGCATCCCCAGTGGTGCCAGTGTACTCTCTAGAATCACTGCAGTGCATCCCCAGTGGTGCCAGTGCACTCTCTGGAGTCACTGCACTGCATTCCCAGTGGTGCCAGTGCACTCTCTGGACTCACTGCATTGCATCCCCAGTGGTGCCAGTGCACTCTCTGGACTCACTGCACTGCATCCCCAGTGGTGCCACTGCACTCTCTGGACTCACTGCACTGTATCACCATTGGTGCCAGGGCACTCTCCGGACTCACTGCAGAGCATCCGCAGTGGTGCCAGTGCACTCTTTCGAGTCACTGCAGTGCATCCCCAGTGGTGCCAGTGCACTCTCTGGGCTCACTGCAGTGCATCCCCAGTGGTGCCAGTGCACTCTCTGGACTCACTGCAGTGCGTCCCCAGTGGTGCCAGTGCACTCTCTGCACTCACTGCAGTGCATCCCCAGTGGTGCCAGTGCACTCTCTGGACTCACTGCAGTGCATCCCCAGTGGTGCCAGTGCACTCTCTGCCCTCACTGCAGTGCATCCCCAGTGGTGCCAGTGCACTCTCTGCACTCACTGCAGTGCATCCCCAGTGGTGCCAGTGCACTCTCTGCACTCACTGAACTGCATCTCCGGTGTTCCCAGAGCACTCTCTGGACTCACCGAGGTGCATCCCCAGTGGTGCCAGTGCACTCTCTGGACTCACTGCAGTGCAGCCCCTGAGGTGCCAGTGTACTCTCTGGACTCACTGCACTGCATCCCCAGTGGTGACAGTGCACTCTCTGGAATCACTGCAGTGCATCCCCTGTGGTGCCATTGCACTCTCTGGACTCACTGCACCGCATCCCCAGTGGTGCCTGTGCACTCTCTTGAGTCACTGCACTGCATCCCCAGTAGAGCCAGTGCACTCTCTCGACTCACTGCACTGCAACTCCAGTGGTGCCAGTGCACTCTCTGGACTCACTGCACTGCATCCCCAGTGGTGCCAGTGCACTCTCTGGAGTCACTGCGCTGCATCCCCAGTGGTGCCAGTGCCCTCTGTGGACTCACTGCACTACATCCCCAGTGGGGCCAGTGCACTCTCTGGACTCACTGCAGTGCATCCCCAGTGGTGCCAGTGCACTCTCTGGACTCACCGGGGTGCATCCCCAGTGGTGCCAGTGCACTCTCTGGACTCACCGGGGTGCATCCCTAGTGGTGCCAGTGCACTCTCTGGACTCACTGCAGTGCATCCCCAGTGGTGCCAGTGCACTCTGTGGACTCACTGCACTGCATCCCCAGTGTTGCCAGTGCACTCTCTGGACTCACTGCACTGCATCTCCAGTGGTGCCAGTGCACTCTCTGGACTCACTGCACTGCATCCCCAGTGGTGCCAGTGCACTCTCTGGACTCACTGCAGTGCATCCCCAGTGGTGCCAGTGCACTCTCTGGACTCACTGCACTGCATCCCATTGGTGCCAGTGCACTCTCTGGACTCACTGCAGTGCATCACCAGTGGTGCCAGTGCACTCTCTGGACTCACTGCACTGCATCCCCAGTTGTGCCACTGCACTCTCTGGACTCACTGCAGTGCATCCCCAGTGGTGCCAGTGCACTCTCTGGACTCACTGCAGTGCTTCCGCACTGGTGCCAGTGCACTCTCTGCACTCACTGCACTGCATCCCCAGTGTTCCAGTGCACTCTCTGGACTACCTGCACTGCATCCCCAGTGGTGCCAGTGCACTCTCTGGACTCACTGCAGTGCATCCCCAGTGGTGCCAATGCACTCTCTGGACTCACTGCACTGCATCCCCAGTGGTGCCAGTGCACTCTCTGGACTCACTGCACTGCATCCCCAGTGGTGCCTTTGCACTCTCAGGACTCACTGCACTGCATCCCCAGTGGTGCCAGTGCAATTACTGGACTCACTGTAGTGTAGCTCAGTGGTGCCAGAGCACTCTCTGGACTCACTGCACTGCATCACCAGTGGTGCCAGTGCACTCTCTGGACTCACTGCACTGTATCCCCAGTGGTGCCAGTGCACTGTCTGGACTCACTGCAGTGTATCGCCATTGGAGCCGGTGCACTCTCTGGACTCACTAAACTGCATCCTCAGTGGTGCCATAGAACTCTCTGGACTCACTGCAGTGCATCCCCAGTGGTGCCAGTGCACTGTCTGGACTCAATGCATCCCCAGTGGTGCCAGGGCACTCTCTGGACTCACAGCACTGCATCCCCATTGGTGGCAGTGCACTCTCTGGACTCACTGCACTAATACCCCAGTGGTGCCAGTGCAGTCTTTGGACTCACTGCACTGCATCTCCAGTGGTGCCAGTGCACTCTCTGGACTCACTGCAGTGCATCCCAAGTGGTGCCAGTGCACTCTCTGGACTCACTGCACTGCAACCCCAGTGGTGCCAGTGCACTCTCTGGACTCACTGCAGTGCACCCCCACTGGTGCCAGTGCACTCTCTGGACTCACCGCACTGCATGCCCAGTGGTGCCAGTGCACTCTCTGGACTCACTGCACTGCATCCCCAAGGTGCCAGTGCACTCTCTGGACTCAACTGCACTGCATCCCCATTGGTGCCCGTGCACTCTCTGGACTCACTGCAGTGCATCCACAGTGGTGCCAGTGCACTCTCTGGACTCTCTGCATTGCATCCCCAGTGGTGCCAGTGCACTCTCTGCACTCACTGCAGTGCATCCCCAGTGGTGCCAGTGCACTCTCTGGAGTCACTGCACTGCATCCCCAGTGGTGCCTGTGCAGTCTCTGGACTCACTACAGTTCATCCCCAGTGGAGCCAGTGCACTCTCTGGACTCACTGCACTCCATCCCCACTGGTGCCAGTGCACTCTCTGGACTCACTGCACTCCATACCCACTGGTGCCAGTCCACTCTCTGGACTCACTGCACTGCATCCCCAGTGGTGCCAGTGCACTCTCTGCACTCATGCACTGCATACCCAGTGGTGCCAGTGTATTCTTTGGACTCACTGCACTGCATGAACAGTGGTGCCAGTGCACTCTCTGGACTCACTGCACTGCATCCCCAGTGGTGCCAGTGCACTCTCTGGAGTCACTGTAGTGCATCCCCAGTGGTGCCAGTGCAATCTCAGGACTCACTGCAGTGCAGCTCCAGTTGGTGCCAGTGCAGTCTCTGGACTCACTGCACTGTATCCCCAGTGGTGCCAGTGCACTGTCTGGACTCACTGCAGTGTATCGCCATTGGAGCCGGTGCACTCTCTGGACTCACTAAACTGCATCCTCAGTGGTGCCATAGAACTCTCTGGACTCACTGCAGTGCATCCCCAGTGGTGCCAGTGCACTGTCTGGACTCAATGCATCCCCAGTGGTGCCAGGGCACTCTCTGGACTCACAGCACTGCATCCCCATTGGTGGCAGTGCACTCTCTGGACTCACTGCACTAATACCCCAGTGGTGCCAGTGCAGTCTCTGGACTCACTGCACTGCATCTCCAGTGGTGCCAGTGCACTCTCTGGACTCACTGCAGTGCATCCCAAGTGGTGCCAGTGCACTCTCTGGACTCACTGCACTGCAACCCCAGTGGTGCCAGTGCACTCTCTGGACTCACTGCAGTGCACCCCCACTGGTGCCAGTGCACTCTCTGGACTCACCGCACTGCATGCCCAGTGGTGCCAGTGCACTCTCTGGACTCACTGCACTGCATCCCCAAGGTGCCAGTGCACTCTCTGGACTCAACTGCACTGCATCCCCATTGGTGCCCGTGCACTCTCTGGACTCACTGCAGTGCATCCACAGTGGTGCCAGTGCACTCTCTGGACTCTCTGCATTGCATCCCCAGTGGTGCCAGTGCACTCTCTGCACTCACTGCAGTGCATCCCCAGTGGTGCCAGTGCACTCTCTGGAGTCACTGCACTGCATCCCCAGTGGTGCCTGTGCAGTCTCTGGACTCACTACAGTTCATCCCCAGTGGAGCCAGTGCACTCTCTGGACTCACTGCACTCCATCCCCACTGGTGCCAGTGCACTCTCTGGACTCACTGCACTCCATACCCACTGGTGCCAGTCCACTCTCTGGACTCACTGCACTGCATCCCCAGTGGTGCCAGTGCACTCTCTGCACTCATGCACTGCATACCCAGTGGTGCCAGTGTATTCTTTGGACTCACTGCACTGCATGAACAGTGGTGCCAGTGCACTCTCTGGACTCACTGCACTGCATCCCCAGTGGTGCCAGTGCACTCTCTGGAGTCACTGTAGTGCATCCCCAGTGGTGCCAGTGCAATCTCAGGACTCACTGCAGTGCAGCTCCAGTTGGTGCCAGTGCAGTCTCTGGACTCACTGCACTGCATCCCCAGTGGTGCCAGTGCACTCTCTGGACTCACTGAAGTGCATCCCCAGTGGTGCCAGTGCACTCTCTGGACTCACTGCACTGCATCCCCAGTGCTGCCAGTGCACTCTCTGGACTCACTGCACTGCATCCCCAGTGGTGCCAGGGCACTCTCTGGAGTCACAGCACTGCATCAACAGTGGTGCCTCTGCACTCTCTGGAGTCACTGCACTGCATCCCCAGTGGTGCCAGTGCACTCTCTGGACTCACTGTAGTGCATCCCCAGTGGTGCCAGTGCACTCTCTGGACTCACTGCAGTGCATCCCCAGTAGTGCCAGTGCACTCTCTGGACTCACCAGGGTGCATCCCCAGTGGTGCCAGTGTACTCTCTGGAATCACTGCAGTGCATCCCCAGTGGTGCCAGTGCACTCTCTGGAGTCACTGCACTGCATCCCCAGTGGTGCCAGTGCACTCTCTGGACTCACTGCATTGCATCCCCAGTGGTGCCAGTGCACTCTCTGGACTCACTGCACTGCATCCCCAGTGGTGCCACTGCACTCTCTGGACTCACTGCACTGTATCACCATTGGTGCCAGTGCACTCTCCGGACTCACTGCAGAGCATCCGCAGTGGTGCCAGTGCACTCTTTCGAGTCACTGCAGTGCATCCCCAGTGGTGCCAGTGCACTCTCTGGGCTCACTGCAGTGCATCCCCAGTGGTGCCAGTGCACTCTCTGGACTCACTGCAGTGCATCCCCAGTGCTGCCAGTGCACTCTCTGGACTCACTGCAGTGCATCCCCAGTGGTGCCAGTGCACTCTCTGGACTCACTGCACTGCATCCCCAGTGGTGCCAGTGTACTCTCCGGAATCACTGCACTGCATCCACAGAAGTGCCAGTGCACTCTCTGGACTTACTGCAGTGCATCCCCAGTGGTGCCCGTGCACTCTCTGGACTCACTGCAGTGCATCACCAGTGGTGCCAGTGCACTCTCTGGACTCACTGCATTGCATCCCCAGTGGTGCCAGTGCACTCTCTGCACTCACTGCGCTGCATCCCCAGTGGTGCCTGTGCACTCTCTGGAGTCACTGCACTGCATCCCCAGTGGTGCCTGTGCAGTCTCTGGACTCACTACAGCTCATCCCCAGTGGAGCCAGTGCACTCTCTGGACTCACTGCACTGCATCCCCAGTGGTGCCAGTGCACTCTCTGGACTCACTGCAGTGCATGCCCAGTGGTGCCAGTGCACTCTCTGGACTCACTGCACTGCATCCCCAGTGGTGCCAGTGCACTCTCTGGAGTCGCATCACTGCATCAACAGTGGTGCCTCTGCACTCTCTGGAGTCACTGCACTGCATCCCCAGTGCTGCCAGTGCACTCTCTGGACTCACTGCAGTGCATCCCCAGTGGTGCCAGTGCACTCTCTGGACTCACTGCAGTGCATCCCCAGTGGTGCCAGTGCACTCTCTGGACTCACTGCACTGCATCCCCAGTGGTGCCAGTGCACTCTCTGGACTCACTGCACTTCATCCCCAGTGGTGCCAGTGCACTCTCTGGACTCACTGCATTGCATCCCCAGTGGTGCCAATGCACTCTCTGCACTCACTGCACTGCATCAACAGTGGTGCCAGTGCACTCTCTGGACTCACTGCACTGCATCACCATTGGTGCCAGGGCACTCTCCGGACTCACTGCAGTGCATCCGCAGTGGTGCCAGTGCACTCTTTCGAGTCACTGCAGTGCATCCCCAGTAGTGCCAGTTCACTCTCTGGACTCACTGCAGTGCATCCCCAGTGGTGCCAGTGCACTCTCTGCACTCACTGCAGAGCATCCCCAGTGGTGCCAGTGCACTCTCTGCACTCACTGCAGTGCATCCCCAGTGGTGCCAGTGCACTCTCTGCACTCACTGAACTGCATCTCCGGTGTTCCCAGAGCACTCTCTGGACTCACCGAGGTGCATCCCCAGTGGTGCCAGTGCACTCTCTGGACTCACTGCACTGCATCCCCAGTGGTGCCAGTGCACTCTCTGGAATCACTGCAGTGCATCCCCTGTGGTGCCAGTGCACTCTCTGTACTCACTGCACTGCATCCCCAGTGGTGCCAGTGCACTCTCTGAACTCACCGCACTGCATCCCCAGTGGTGTCAGTGCACTCTCTGGACTCACTGCACTGCATCCCCAGTGGTGCCAGTGCACTCTCTGGACTCACCGCATTGCATCCCCAGTGGTGCCAGTGCACTCTCTGGACTCACTGCACTGCATCCCCAGTGGTGCCAGTGCACTCTCTGGAGTCACTGCACTGCATCCTCAGTGGTGCCAGTGCACTCTCTGGACTCACTGCACTGCATCCCCAGTGGTGCCAGGGCACTCTCTGGACTCACTGCACTGCATCCCCTGTGGTCCCAGTGCACTCTCTGCCCTCACTGCAGTGCATCCCCAGTGGTGCCAGTGCACTCTCTGCACTCACTGCAGTGCATCCCCAGTGGTGCCAGTGCAATCTCTGGGCTCACCGGGGTGCATCCCCAGTGGTGCCAGTGCACTCTCTGGACTCACTGCACTACATCCCCAGTGGTGCCAGTGCACTCTCTGGACTCACTGCAGTGCATCCCCAGTGGTGCCAGTGCACTCTCTGCACTCACTGCACTGCATCCCCAGTGGTGCCAGTGCACTCTCTGGACTCACTGCACTGCATCCCCAGTGGTGCCAGTGCACTCTCTGGACTCACCCGAGTGCATCCCCAGTGGTGCCAGTGCACTCTCTGGACTCACTGCAGTGCATCCCCAGTAGTGCCAGTGCACTCTCTGGACTCACTGCGCTGCATCCCCAGTGGTGCCAGTGCACTCTCTGGACTCACTGCACTGCATTCCCAGTGGTGCCAGTGCACTCTCTGGACTCACTGCAGTGCATCCCAAGTGGTGCCAGTGCACTCTCTGGACTCACTGCACTGCAACCCCAGTGGTGCCAGTGCACTCTCTGGACTCACCATAGTGCACCCCCACTGGTGCCAGTGCACTCTCTGGACTCACCGCACTGCATGCCCAGTGGTGCCAGTGCACTCTCTGGACTCACTGCACTGCATCCCCAAGGTGCCAGTGCACTCTCTAGACTCAACTGCACTGCATCCCCAGTGTTGCCCGTGCACTCTCTGGACTCACTGCAGTGCATCCACAGTGGTGCCAGTGCACTCTCTGGACTCTCTGCATTGCATCCCCAGTGGTGCCAGTGCACTCTCTGCACTCACTGCAGTGCATCCCCAGTGGTGCCAGTGCACTCTCTGGAGTCACTGCACTCCATCCCCACTGGTGCCAGTGCACTCTCTGGACTCACTGCACTCCATCCCCACTGGTGCCAGTCCACTCTCTGGACTCACTGCACTGCATCCCCAGTGGTGCCAGTGCACTCTCTGCACTCATGCACTGCATACCCAGTGGTGCCAGTGTATTCTTTGGAATCACTGCACTGCATCCCCAGTGGTGCCAGTGTAGTGTCTGGACTCACTGTAGTGCATCCCCAGTGGTGCCAGTGCAATCTCAGGACTCACTGCAGTGCAGCTCCAGTTGGTGCCAGTGCAGTCTCTGGACTCACTGCTCTGCATCCCCAGTGGTGCCAGTGCACTCTCTGGACTCACTGAAGTGCATCCCCAGTGGTGCCAGAGCACTCTCTGGACTCACTGCACTGCATCCCCAGTGCTGCCAGTGCACTCTCTGGACTCACTGCACTGCATCCCCAGTGGTGCCAGGGCACTCTCTGGAGTCACAGCACTGCATCAACAGTGGTGCCAGTGCACTGTCTGGACTCACTGCAGTGTATCGCCATTGGAGCCGGTGCTCTCTCTGGACTCACTGCAGTGCATCCCCAGTGGTGCCAGAGAACTCTCTGGACTCACTGCAGTGCATCCCCAGTCGTGCCAGTGCACTCTCTGGACTCACTGCATCCCCAGTGGTGCCAGGGCACTCTCTGGACTCACAGCACTGCATCCCCATTGGTGCCAGTGCACTCTCTGAACTCACTGCACTAATACCCCAGTGGTGCCAGTGCAGTCTCTGGACTCACTGCACTGCATCCCCAGTGGTGCCAGTGCACTCTCTGGACTCACTGCACTGCATCCCCAGTGGTGCCAGTGCACTCTCTGGACTCAGTGCAGTGCATCCCCAGAGGTGCCAGTGCACTCTCTGGACTCACTGCACTGCATCCCCAGTGGTGCCAGTGTACTCTCTGGACTCACTGCACTGCATCACCATTGGTGCCAGTACACTCTCTGGACTCACTGCACTGCATCCCCAGTGGTGCCAGTGCACTTTCTGGAGTCACTGCAGTGCATCCACAGTGGTGCCAGCGCACTCTCTGGAGTCACTGCGCTGCGTCCCCAGTGGTGACAGTTCACTCTCTGGACTCACTGTGCTGCATCCCTAGTGGTGCCAGTGCACTCTCTGGACTCACTGCAGTGCATCCCCATGGTGCCAGTGCACTCTCTGGACTCACTGCATCCCCAGTGGTGCCAGGGCACTCTCTGGACTCACAGCACTGCATCCCCATTGGTGCCAGTGCACTCTCTGGACTCACTGCACTAATACCCCAGTGGTGCCAGTGCAGTCTCTGGACTCACTGCACTGCATCCCCAGTGGTGCCAGTGCACTCTCTGGACTCACCGGGGTGCATCCCCAGTGGTGCCAGTGCACTCTCTGGAGTCACTGCACTGCATCCCCAGTGGTGTCAGTGCACTCTCTGGACTCAGTGCAGTGCATCCCCAGTGGTGCCAGTGCATTCTCTGGACTCACTGCACTGCATCCCCAGTGGTGCCAGTGTACTCTCTGGACTCACTGCACTGCATCACCAGTGGTGCCAGTACACTCTCTGGACTCACTACACTGCATCCCCAGTGGTGCCAGTGCACTTTCTGGAGTCACTGCAGTGCATCCACAGTGGTGCCAGCGCACTCTCTGGAGTCACTGCGCTGCGTCCCCAGTGGTGACAGTTCACTCTCTGGACTCACTGTGCTGCATCCCTAGTGGTGCCAGTGCACTCTCTGGACTCACTGCACTGCATTCCCTGTGGTGCCAGTGCACTCTGTGGACTCACTGCACTGCATCCCATTGGTGCCAGTGCACTCTCTGGACTCACAGCATTGCATCCCCAGTGGTGCCAGTGCGCTCTCTGGACTCACTGCAGTGCATCCCCAGTGGTGCCAGTGCACTCTCTGGACTCACTGCACTGCATCCCCAGTGGTGCCAGTACACTCTCTGTACTCACTGCAGTGCATTCCCAGTTGTATCAGTGCACTCTCTGGACTCACTGCAGTGAATCCCCGGTCGTGCCAGTGCACTCTCTGGACTCACTGCACTGCATCTCCAGTGGTGCCAGTTCACTCTCTGGACTCACTGAACTGCATCCCCAGTGGTGCCAGTGCACTCTCTGTAGTCACTGCGCTGCATCCCCAGTGGTGCCAGTGCACTCTCTGGACTCACTGTGCTGCATCCTCAGTGCTGCCAGTGCACTCTCTGGACTCACTGCAGTGTATCCCCTGTGGTGCCAGTGCACTCTGTGCTCTCAATGCACTGCATCCCAGTGGTGCCAGTGCACTCTCTGGACTCACTGCAGTGCAGCCCCTTAGGTGCCAGTGCACTCTCTGGACTCACTGCAGTGAATCCCCGGTTGTGCCAGTTCACTCTCTGGACTCACTGAACTGAATCCCCAGTGGTGCCAGTGCACTCTCTGGACTCACTGTACTGCATCCCCAGTGGTGCCTGTGAAGTCTCTGGACTCACTGCAGTCCATCCCCAGTGGTGCCAGTGCACTCTCTGGACTCACTGCAGTGCATCCCCAGTGGTGCCACTGCACTCTCTGGACTCACTGCACTGCATCACCAGTGGTGCCAGTGCACTCTCTGGAGTCAATGCAGTGCATCCCCAGTGGTGCCAGTGCACTTTCTGGAGTCACTGCAGTGCATCCCCTGTTGTGCTAGTGCACTCTCTGCATTCACTGCACTGCATCCCCAGTGGTGCCACTGCACTCTGTGGACTCACTGCAGTGCATCCCGAGTGGTGCCAGTGCACTCTCTGGACTCACTGCACTGCATCCCCAGTGGTGCCAGTGCACTCTCTGGACTAACTGCAGTTCATCCCCAGTGGTGCCAGTCCACTCTCTGGACTCACTGCAGTGCATCCCCAGTGGTGCCAGTGCACTTTCTGGAGTCACTGCAGTGCATCCCCTGTTGTGCTAGTGCACTCTCTGCATTCACTGCACTGCATCCCCAGAAGTGCCAGTGCACTCTCTGGACTCACTGCAGTGCATCCCTTGTGGTGCCATTGCACTCTCAGGACTCACTGCACTGCATCCCCAGTGGTGCCAGTGCACTCTCTGGACTCACTGTGCTGCATCCCTATTGGAGCCAGTGCACTCTCTGGACTCACTGCACTGCATCCCCAGTGGTGCCACTGCACTCTCTGGACTCACTGCACTGCATCACCAGAGGTGCCAGTGCACTCTCTGGAGTCAATGCAGTGCATCCCCAGTGGTGCCAGTGCACTTTCTGGAGTCACTGCAGTGCATCCCCTGTTGTGCTAGTGCACTCTCTGCATTCACTGCACTGCATCCCCAGTGGTGCCACTGCACTCTGTGGACTCACTGCAGTGCATCCCGAGTGGTGCCAGTGCACTCTCTGGACTCACTGCACTGCATCCCCAGTGGTGCCAGTGCACTCTCTGGACTAACTGCAGTTCATCCCCAGTGGTGCCTGTCCACTCTCTGGACTCACTGCAGTGCATCCCCAGTGGTGCCAGTGCACTTTCTGGAGTCACTGCAGTGCATCCCCTGTTGTGCTAGTGCACTCTCTGCATTCACTGCACTGCATCCCCAGAAGTGCCAGTGCACTCTCTGGACTCACTGCAGTGCATCCCTTGTGGTGCCATTGCACTCTCAGGACTCACTGCACTGCATCCCCAGTGGTGCCAGTGCACTCTCTGGACTCACTGTGCTGCATCCCTATTGGAGCCAGTGCACTCTCTGGACTCACTGCATTGCATCCCCAGTGGTGCCAGTGCACTGTCTGGACTCACTGCAGTGCATCCCCACTGGTGCCAGTGCACTCTCTGGACTCACTGCAGTGCATCCCCAGTGCTGACAGTGCACTCTCTGGACTCAGTGCACTGCATCCCCAGTGGTGCCAGTGCACTCTCTGGACTCACTGCAGTGCATCCCCAGTGGTGCCAGTGCACTCTCTGGACTCACTGCACTGCATCCCCAGTGGTGCCAGTGCACTCTCTGAGCTCACTGCACTGCATCCCCAGTGGTGCCAGTGCACTCTCTGGACTCACTGCACTGCATCACCAGTGGTGCCAGTGCACTCTCTGGACTCACTGCACTGCATCCCCAGTGGTGCCAGTGCACTCTCTGGACTCACTGCAGTGCATCCCCAGTGGTGGCAGTGCACTCTCTGGAGTCACTGCGCTGCGTCCCCAGTGGTGCCAGTGCACTCTCTGGACTCACTGTGCTGCATCCCTAGTGGTGCCAGTGCACTCTGTGGACTCACTGCACTGCATCCCCAGTGGTGCCAGTGCACTCTCTGAGCTCACTGCACTGCATCCCCAGTAGTGCCAGTGCACTCTCTGGACTCACTGCACTGCATCCCCATTGGTGCCAGTGCACTCTCTGGACTCACAGCAGTGCATCCCCAATGGTGCCAGTGCAATTACTGGACTCACAGCAGTGCAGATCAGTGGTGCCAGAGCACTCTCTGGACTCACTGCACTGCATTCCCAGTGGTGCCAGTGCACTCTGTGGATTCACTGCACTCCATCCCCAGTGGTGCCACTGCACTCTCTGGACTCACTGCAGTGTATCCCCATTGGAGCCGGTGCACTCTCTGGACTCACTAAACTGCATCACCAGTGGTGCCAGAGAACTCTCTGGACTCACTGCACTGCATCCCCAGTGGTGCCAGTGCACTCTCTGGACTCACCCGGGTGCATCCCCAGTGGTGCCAGTGCACTCTCTGGACTCACTGCAGTGCATCCCCTGTGATGCCAGTACACTCTCTGGACTCACTGCAGTGCATCCCCAGTGGTGCCAGTGCACGCTCTGGACTCACTGCACTGCATTCCCACTGGTGCCAGTGCACTCTCTGGACTCACTACACTGCATCCCCATTGGTGCCAGTGCACTCTCTGGACTCACTGCAGTGCATCCCCAGTGGTGCCAGTGCACTCTCTGGACTCACTGCACTGCATCACTATTGGTGCCAGGGCACTCTCCGGACTCACTGCAGTGCATCCGCAGTGGTGCCAGTGCACTCTTTCGAGTCACTGCACTGCATCCCCATTAGTGCCAGTGCATTCTCTGGACTCACTGCAGTGCATCCCCACTGGTGCCAGTGTACTCTCTGGACTCACTGCACTGAATCACCAGTGGTGCCAGTGCACTCTCTGGACTCACTGCACTGCATCACCAGTGGAGCCAGTGCACTCTCTAGACTCACTGCAGTGCATCTCCATTGGTGCCAGTGCACTCTCTGGACTCACTGCAGTGCATCCACAGTGGTGCCAGTGCACTCTCTGCACTCACTGCAGTGCATCACCAGTGGTGCCAGTGCACTCTCTGGACTCACTGCACTGCATCCCCAGTGGTGCCAGTGCACTCTCTGGACTCACTGCAGTGCATCCCCACTGCTGCCAGTGCACTCTCTGGACTCACTGCAGTGCATCCCCAGTGGTGCCAGTGTAGTCTCTGGACTCACTGCAGTGCATCCGCAGTGGTGCCAGTGCACTCTTTCAAGTCACTGCACTGCATCCCCATTAGTGCCAGTGCAGTCTCTGGACTCACTGCAGTACATCCCCAGTGGTGCCAGTGCACTCTCTGGACTCACTGCAGTGCATCTCCAGTGGTGCCAGTGCACTCTCTGCACTCACTGCACTGCATCCCCAGTGGTGCCAGTGTACTCTCTGGACTCACTGCACTGCATCTCCAGTGGTGCCAGTGCACTCTCTGGACTCACTGCACTGCATCCCCAGTGGTGCCAGTGCACTTTCTGGAGTCACTGCAGTGCATCCCCTGCTGTGCTAGTGCACTCTCTGCATTCACTGCACTGCATCCCCAGAAGTGCCAGTGCACTCTCTGGACTCACTGCACTGCATCCCCACTGGTGCCAGTGCACTCTCTGGACTCACTGCATTGCATCCCCAGTGGTGCCAGTGCACTCTCTGGACTCACTGCACTGCATCCCCAGTGGAGCCAGTGCACTCTCTGGACTCACTGCAGTGCATCCCCAGTGGTGCCAGTGCACTCTCTGGACTCACTGCACTGCATCCCCAGTGGTGCCAGTGCACTCTCTGGACTCACTGCAGTGCATCACCGATGGTGCCAGTGCACTCTCTGGACTCACTGCACTGCATCCCCAGTGGTGCCAGTGCACTCTCTGGACTCACTGAAGTGCATCCCCAGTGGTGCCAGTGCACTCTCTGGACTCACTGCACTGCATCCCCAGTGCTGCCAGTGCACTCTCTGGACTCACTGCACTGCATCCCCAGTGGTGCCAGGGCACTCTCTGGAGTCACAGCACTGCATCAACAGTGGTGCCTCTGCACTCTCTGGAGTCACTGCACTGCATCCCCAGTGGTGCCAGTGCACTCTCTGGACTCACTGTAGTGCATCCCCAGTGGTGCCAGTGCACTCTCTGGACTCACTGCAGTGCATCCCCAGTAGTGCCAGTGCACTCTCTGGACTCACTGCACTGCATCAACAGTGGTGCCAGTGTACTCTCTGGAATCACTGCAGTGCATCCCCAGTGGTGCCAGTGCACTCTCTGGAGTCACTGCACTGCATCCCCAGTGGTGCCAGTGCACTCTCTGGACTCACTGCATTGCATCCCCAGTGGTGCCAGTGCACTCTCTGGACTCACTGCACTGCATCCCCAGTGGTGCCACTGCACTCTCTGGACTCACTGCACTGTATCACCATTGGTGCCAGTGCACTCTCCGGACTCACTGCAGAGCATCCGCAGTGGTGCCAGTGCACTCTTTCGAGTCACTGCAGTGCATCCCCAGTGGTGCCAGTGCACTCTCTGGGCTCACTGCAGTGCATCCCCAGTGGTGCCAGTGCACTCTCTGGACTCACTGCAGTGCATCCCCAGTGCTGCCAGTGCACTCTCTGGACTCACTGCAGTGCATCCCCAGTGGTGCCAGTGCACTCTCTGGACTCACTGCACTGCATCCCCAGTGGTGCCAGTGCACTCTCCGGAATCACTGCACTGCATCCACAGAAGTGCCAGTGCACTCTCTGGACTTACTGCAGTGCATCCCCAGTGGTGCCCGTGCACTCTCTGGACTCACTGCAGTGCATCACCAGTGGTGCCAGTGCACTCTCTGGACTCACTGCATTGCATCCCCAGTGGTGCCAGTGCACTCTCTGCACTCACTGCGCTGCATCCCCAGTGGTGCCTGTGCACTCTCTGGAGTCACTGCACTGCATCCCCAGTGGTGCCTGTGCAGTCTCTGGACTCACTACAGCTCATCCCCAGTGGAGCCAGTGCACTCTCTGGACTCACTGCACTGCATCCCCAGTGGTGCCAGTGCACTCTCTGGACTCACTGCAGTGCATGCCCAGTGGTGCCAGTGCACTCTCTGGACTCACTGCACTGCATCCCCAGTGGTGCCAGTGCACTCTCTGGAGTCGCATCACTGCATCAACAGTGGTGCCTCTGCACTCTCTGGAGTCACTGCACTGCATCCCCAGTGCTGCCAGTGCACTCTCTGGACTCACTGCAGTGCATCCCCAGTGGTGCCAGTGCACTCTCTGGACTCACTGCAGTGCATCCCCAGTGGTGCCAGTGCACTCTCTGGACTCACTGCACTGCATCCCCAGTGGTGCCAGTGCACTCTCTGGACTCACTGCACTTCATCCCCAGTGGTGCCAGTGCACTCTCTGGACTCACTGCATTGCATCCCCAGTGGTGCCAATGCACTCTCTGCACTCACTGCACTGCATCAACAGTGGTGCCAGTGCACTCTCTGGACTCACTGCACTGCATCACCATTGGTGCCAGGGCACTCTCCGGACTCACTGCAGTGCATCCGCAGTGGTGCCAGTGCACTCTTTCGAGTCACTGCAGTGCATCCCCAGTAGTGCCAGTTCACTCTCTGGACTCACTGCAGTGCATCCCCAGTGGTGCCAGTGCACTCTCTGCACTCACTGCAGAGCATCCCCAGTGGTGCCAGTGCACTCTCTGCACTCACTGCAGTGCATCCCCAGTGGTGCCAGTGCACTCTCTGCACTCACTGAACTGCATCTCCGGTGTTCCCAGAGCACTCTCTGGACTCACCGAGGTGCATCCCCAGTGGTGCCAGTGCACTCTCTGGACTCACTGCACTGCATCCCCAGTGGTGCCAGTGCACTCTCTGGAATCACTGCAGTGCATCCCCTGTGGTGCCAGTGCACTCTCTGTACTCACTGCACTGCATCCCCAGTGGTGCCAGTGCACTCTCTGAACTCACCGCACTGCATCCCCAGTGGTGTCAGTGCACTCTCTGGACTCACTGCACTGCATCCCCAGTGGTGCCAGTGCACTCTCTGGACTCACCGCATTGCATCCCCAGTGGTGCCAGTGCACTCTCTGGACTCACTGCACTGCATCCCCAGTGGTGCCAGTGCACTCTCTGGAGTCACTGCACTGCATCCTCAGTGGTGCCAGTGCACTCTCTGGACTCACTGCACTGCATCCCCAGTGGTGCCAGGGCACTCTCTGGACTCACTGCACTGCATCCCCTGTGGTCCCAGTGCACTCTCTGCCCTCACTGCAGTGCATCCCCAGTGGTGCCAGTGCACTCTCTGCACTCACTGCAGTGCATCCCCAGTGGTGCCAGTGCAATCTCTGGGCTCACCGGGGTGCATCCCCAGTGGTGCCAGTGCACTCTCTGGACTCACTGCACTACATCCCCAGTGGTGCCAGTGCACTCTCTGGACTCACTGCAGTGCATCCCCAGTGGTGCCAGTGCACTCTCTGCACTCACTGCACTGCATCCCCAGTGGTGCCAGTGCACTCTCTGGACTCACTGCACTGCATCCCCAGTGGTGCCAGTGCACTCTCTGGACTCACCCGAGTGCATCCCCAGTGGTGCCAGTGCACTCTCTGGACTCACTGCAGTGCATCCCCAGTAGTGCCAGTGCACTCTCTGGACTCACTGCGCTGCATCCCCAGTGGTGCCAGTGCACTCTCTGGACTCACTGCACTGCATTCCCAGTGGTGCCAGTGCACTCTCTGGACTCACTGCAGTGCATCCCAAGTGGTGCCAGTGCACTCTCTGGACTCACTGCACTGCAACCCCAGTGGTGCCAGTGCACTCTCTGGACTCACCATAGTGCACCCCCACTGGTGCCAGTGCACTCTCTGGACTCACCGCACTGCATGCCCAGTGGTGCCAGTGCACTCTCTGGACTCACTGCACTGCATCCCCAAGGTGCCAGTGCACTCTCTAGACTCAACTGCACTGCATCCCCAGTGTTGCCCGTGCACTCTCTGGACTCACTGCAGTGCATCCACAGTGGTGCCAGTGCACTCTCTGGACTCTCTGCATTGCATCCCCAGTGGTGCCAGTGCACTCTCTGCACTCACTGCAGTGCATCCCCAGTGGTGCCAGTGCACTCTCTGGAGTCACTGCACTCCATCCCCACTGGTGCCAGTGCACTCTCTGGACTCACTGCACTCCATCCCCACTGGTGCCAGTCCACTCTCTGGACTCACTGCACTGCATCCCCAGTGGTGCCAGTGCACTCTCTGCACTCATGCACTGCATACCCAGTGGTGCCAGTGTATTCTTTGGAATCACTGCACTGCATCCCCAGTGGTGCCAGTGTAGTGTCTGGACTCACTGTAGTGCATCCCCAGTGGTGCCAGTGCAATCTCAGGACTCACTGCAGTGCAGCTCCAGTTGGTGCCAGTGCAGTCTCTGGACTCACTGCTCTGCATCCCCAGTGGTGCCAGTGCACTCTCTGGACTCACTGAAGTGCATCCCCAGTGGTGCCAGAGCACTCTCTGGACTCACTGCACTGCATCCCCAGTGCTGCCAGTGCACTCTCTGGACTCACTGCACTGCATCCCCAGTGGTGCCAGGGCACTCTCTGGAGTCACAGCACTGCATCAACAGTGGTGCCAGTGCACTGTCTGGACTCACTGCAGTGTATCGCCATTGGAGCCGGTGCTCTCTCTGGACTCACTGCAGTGCATCCCCAGTGGTGCCAGAGAACTCTCTGGACTCACTGCAGTGCATCCCCAGTCGTGCCAGTGCACTCTCTGGACTCACTGCATCCCCAGTGGTGCCAGGGCACTCTCTGGACTCACAGCACTGCATCCCCATTGGTGCCAGTGCACTCTCTGAACTCACTGCACTAATACCCCAGTGGTGCCAGTGCAGTCTCTGGACTCACTGCACTGCATCCCCAGTGGTGCCAGTGCACTCTCTGGACTCACTGCACTGCATCCCCAGTGGTGCCAGTGCACTCTCTGGACTCAGTGCAGTGCATCCCCAGAGGTGCCAGTGCACTCTCTGGACTCACTGCACTGCATCCCCAGTGGTGCCAGTGTACTCTCTGGACTCACTGCACTGCATCACCATTGGTGCCAGTACACTCTCTGGACTCACTGCACTGCATCCCCAGTGGTGCCAGTGCACTTTCTGGAGTCACTGCAGTGCATCCACAGTGGTGCCAGCGCACTCTCTGGAGTCACTGCGCTGCGTCCCCAGTGGTGACAGTTCACTCTCTGGACTCACTGTGCTGCATCCCTAGTGGTGCCAGTGCACTCTCTGGACTCACTGCAGTGCATCCCCATGGTGCCAGTGCACTCTCTGGACTCACTGCATCCCCAGTGGTGCCAGGGCACTCTCTGGACTCACAGCACTGCATCCCCATTGGTGCCAGTGCACTCTCTGGACTCACTGCACTAATACCCCAGTGGTGCCAGTGCAGTCTCTGGACTCACTGCACTGCATCCCCAGTGGTGCCAGTGCACTCTCTGGACTCACCGGGGTGCATCCCCAGTGGTGCCAGTGCACTCTCTGGAGTCACTGCACTGCATCCCCAGTGGTGTCAGTGCACTCTCTGGACTCAGTACAGTGCATCCCCAGTGGTGCCAGTGCATTCTCTGGACTCACTGCACTGCATCCCCAGTGGTGCCAGTGTACTCTCTGGACTCACTGCACTGCATCACCAGTGGTGCCAGTACACTCTCTGGACTCACTACACTGCATCCCCAGTGGTGCCAGTGCACTTTCTGGAGTCACTGCAGTGCATCCACAGTGGTGCCAGCGCACTCTCTGGAGTCACTGCGCTGCGTCCCCAGTGGTGACAGTTCACTCTCTGGACTCACTGTGCTGCATCCCTAGTGGTGCCAGTGCACTCTCTGGACTCACTGCACTGCATTCCCTGTGGTGCCAGTGCACTCTGTGGACTCACTGCACTGCATCCCATTGGTGCCAGTGCACTCTCTGGACTCACAGCATTGCATCCCCAGTGGTGCCAGTGCGCTCTCTGGACTCACTGCAGTGCATCCCCAGTGGTGCCAGTGCACTCTCTGGACTCACTGCACTGCATCCCCAGTGGTGCCAGTACACTCTCTGTACTCACTGCAGTGCATTCCCAGTTGTATCAGTGCACTCTCTGGACTCACTGCAGTGAATCCCCGGTCGTGCCAGTGCACTCTCTGGACTCACTGCACTGCATCTCCAGTGGTGCCAGTTCACTCTCTGGACTCACTGAACTGCATCCCCAGTGGTGCCAGTGCACTCTCTGTAGTCACTGCGCTGCATCCCCAGTGGTGCCAGTGCACTCTCTGGACTCACTGTGCTGCATCCTCAGTGCTGCCAGTGCACTCTCTGGACTCACTGCAGTGTATCCCCTGTGGTGCCAGTGCACTCTGTGCTCTCAATGCACTGCATCCCAGTGGTGCCAGTGCACTCTCTGGACTCACTGCAGTGCAGCCCCTTAGGTGCCAGTGCACTCTCTGGACTCACTGCAGTGAATCCCCGGTTGTGCCAGTTCACTCTCTGGACTCACTGAACTGAATCCCCAGTGGTGCCAGTGCACTCTCTGGACTCACTGTACTGCATCCCCAGTGGTGCCTGTGAAGTCTCTGGACTCACTGCAGTCCATCCCCAGTGGTGCCAGTGCACTCTCTGGACTCACTGCAGTGCATCCCCAGTGGTGCCACTGCACTCTCTGGACTCACTGCACTGCATCACCAGTGGTGCCAGTGCACTCTCTGGAGTCAATGCAGTGCATCCCCAGTGGTGCCAGTGCACTTTCTGGAGTCACTGCAGTGCATCCCCTGTTGTGCTAGTGCACTCTCTGCATTCACTGCACTGCATCCCCAGTGGTGCCACTGCACTCTGTGGACTCACTGCAGTGCATCCCGAGTGGTGCCAGTGCACTCTCTGGACTCACTGCACTGCATCCCCAGTGGTGCCAGTGCACTCTCTGGACTAACTGCAGTTCATCCCCAGTGGTGCCAGTCCACTCTCTGGACTCACTGCAGTGCATCCCCAGTGGTGCCAGTGCACTTTCTGGAGTCACTGCAGTGCATCCCCTGTTGTGCTAGTGCACTCTCTGCATTCACTGCACTGCATCCCCAGAAGTGCCAGTGCACTCTCTGGACTCACTGCAGTGCATCCCTTGTGGTGCCATTGCACTCTCAGGACTCACTGCACTGCATCCCCAGTGGTGCCAGTGCACTCTCTGGACTCACTGTGCTGCATCCCTATTGGAGCCAGTGCACTCTCTGGACTCACTGCACTGCATCCCCAGTGGTGCCACTGCACTCTCTGGACTCACTGCACTGCATCACCAGAGGTGCCAGTGCACTCTCTGGAGTCAATGCAGTGCATCCCCAGTGGTGCCAGTGCACTTTCTGGAGTCACTGCAGTGCATCCCCTGTTGTGCTAGTGCACTCTCTGCATTCACTGCACTGCATCCCCAGTGGTGCCACTGCACTCTGTGGACTCACTGCAGTGCATCCCGAGTGGTGCCAGTGCACTCTCTGGACTCACTGCACTGCATCCCCAGTGGTGCCAGTGCACTCTCTGGACTAACTGCAGTTCATCCCCAGTGGTGCCTGTCCACTCTCTGGACTCACTGCAGTGCATCCCCAGTGGTGCCAGTGCACTTTCTGGAGTCACTGCAGTGCATCCCCTGTTGTGCTAGTGCACTCTCTGCATTCACTGCACTGCATCCCCAGAAGTGCCAGTGCACTCTCTGGACTCACTGCAGTGCATCCCTTGTGGTGCCATTGCACTCTCAGGACTCACTGCACTGCATCCCCAGTGGTGCCAGTGCACTCTCTGGACTCACTGTGCTGCATCCCTATTGGAGCCAGTGCACTCTCTGGACTCACTGCATTGCATCCCCAGTGGTGCCAGTGCACTGTCTGGACTCACTGCAGTGCATCCCCACTGGTGCCAGTGCACTCTCTGGACTCACTGCAGTGCATCCCCAGTGCTGACAGTGCACTCTCTGGACTCAGTGCACTGCATCCCCAGTGGTGCCAGTGCACTCTCTGGACTCACTGCAGTGCATCCCCAGTGGTGCCAGTGCACTCTCTGGACTCACTGCACTGCATCCCCAGTGGTGCCAGTGCACTCTCTGAGCTCACTGCACTGCATCCCCAGTGGTGCCAGTGCACTCTCTGGACTCACTGCACTGCATCACCAGTGGTGCCAGTGCACTCTCTGGACTCACTGCACTGCATCCCCAGTGGTGCCAGTGCACTCTCTGGACTCACTGCAGTGCATCCCCAGTGGTGGCAGTGCACTCTCTGGAGTCACTGCGCTGCGTCCCCAGTGGTGCCAGTGCACTCTCTGGACTCACTGTGCTGCATCCCTAGTGGTGCCAGTGCACTCTGTGGACTCACTGCACTGCATCCCCAGTGGTGCCAGTGCACTCTCTGAGCTCACTGCACTGCATCCCCAGTAGTGCCAGTGCACTCTCTGGACTCACTGCACTGCATCCCCATTGGTGCCAGTGCACTCTCTGGACTCACAGCAGTGCATCCCCAATGGTGCCAGTGCAATTACTGGACTCACAGCAGTGCAGATCAGTGGTGCCAGAGCACTCTCTGGACTCACTGCACTGCATTCCCAGTGGTGCCAGTGCACTCTGTGGATTCACTGCACTCCATCCCCAGTGGTGCCACTGCACTCTCTGGACTCACTGCAGTGTATCCCCATTGGAGCCGGTGCACTCTCTGGACTCACTAAACTGCATCACCAGTGGTGCCAGAGAACTCTCTGGACTCACTGCACTGCATCCCCAGTGGTGCCAGTGCACTCTCTGGACTCACCCGGGTGCATCCCCAGTGGTGCCAGTGCACTCTCTGGACTCACTGCAGTGCATCCCCTGTGATGCCAGTACACTCTCTGGACTCACTGCAGTGCATCCCCAGTGGTGCCAGTGCACGCTCTGGACTCACTGCACTGCATTCCCACTGGTGCCAGTGCACTCTCTGGACTCACTACACTGCATCCCCATTGGTGCCAGTGCACTCTCTGGACTCACTGCAGTGCATCCCCAGTGGTGCCAGTGCACTCTCTGGACTCACTGCACTGCATCACTATTGGTGCCAGGGCACTCTCCGGACTCACTGCAGTGCATCCGCAGTGGTGCCAGTGCACTCTTTCGAGTCACTGCACTGCATCCCCATTAGTGCCAGTGCATTCTCTGGACTCACTGCAGTGCATCCCCACTGGTGCCAGTGTACTCTCTGGACTCACTGCACTGAATCACCAGTGGTGCCAGTGCACTCTCTGGACTCACTGCACTGCATCACCAGTGGAGCCAGTGCACTCTCTAGACTCACTGCAGTGCATCTCCAGTGGTGCCAGTGCACTCTCTGGACTCACTGCAGTGCATCCACAGTGGTGCCAGTGCACTCTCTGCACTCACTGCAGTGCATCACCAGTGGTGCCAGTGCACTCTCTGGACTCACTGCACTGCATCCCCAGTGGTGCCAGTGCACTCTCTGGACTCACTGCAGTGCATCCCCACTGCTGCCAGTGCACTCTCTGGACTCACTGCAGTGCATCCCCAGTGGTGCCAGTGTAGTCTCTGGACTCACTGCAGTGCATCCGCAGTGGTGCCAGTGCACTCTTTCAAGTCACTGCACTGCATCCCCATTAGTGCCAGTGCAGTCTCTGGACTCACTGCAGTACATCCCCAGTGGTGCCAGTGCACTCTCTGGACTCACTGCAGTGCATCTCCAGTGGTGCCAGTGCACTCTCTGCACTCACTGCACTGCATCCCCAGTGGTGCCAGTGTACTCTCTGGACTCACTGCACTGCATCTCCAGTGGTGCCAGTGCACTCTCTGGACTCACTGCACTGCATCCCCAGTGGTGCCAGTGCACTTTCTGGAGTCACTGCAGTGCATCCCCTGCTGTGCTAGTGCACTCTCTGCATTCACTGCACTGCATCCCCAGAAGTGCCAGTGCACTCTCTGGACTCACTGCACTGCATCCCCACTGGTGCCAGTGCACTCTCTGGACTCACTGCATTGCATCCCCAGTGGTGCCAGTGCACTCTCTGGACTCACTGCACTGCATCCCCAGTGGAGCCAGTGCACTCTCTGGACTCACTGCAGTGCATCCCCAGTGGTGCCAGTGCACTCTCTGGACTCACTGCACTGCATCCCCAGTGGTGCCAGTGCACTCTCTGGACTCACTGCAGTGCATCACCGATGGTGCCAGTGCACTCTCTGGACTCACTGCACTGCATCCCCAGTGGTGCCAGTGCACTCTCTGGACTCACTGCAGTGCATCCCCAGTGGTGCCAGTGCACTCTGTGGACTCACTGCACTGCATCCCCAGTGGTGCCAGTGCACGCTCTGGACCCACTGCAGTGCATCCCCACTGGTGCCAGTGCACTCTCTGAACTCACTGCAGTGCATCCCCCGTGGTGACAGTGCACTCTCTGTAGTTACTGTGCTGCGTCCCCAGTGGTGACTGTTCACTCTCTGGACTCACTGTGCTGCATCCCCAGTGGTGCCAGTGCACTCTCTGGACTCACTGCAGTGTACCCCCTGTAGTGCCAGTGCACTCTGTGGACTCACTGCACTTCATCCCAGTGGTGCCACTGCACTCTCTGGACTCACTGCACTGCATCCCCAGTGGTGCCAGTGCACTCTCTGGACTCACTGCACTGCATCCCCAGTGGTGTCAGTGCACTCTCTGGACTCACTGCAGTGCAGCCCCTGAGGTGCCAGTGCACTCTCTGTACTCACTGCAGTGCATTCCCAGTGGTGTCAGTGCACTATCTGGACTCACTGCAGTGAATCCCCGGTGGTGCCAGTGCACTCTCTGGACTCACTGCACTGCATCCCCAGTGGTGCCAGTGCAATCTCTGGACTCACTGCACTGCATCCCCAGTGGTGCCAGTGCACTCTCTGGACTCACTGCGCTGCGTCCCCAGTGGTGACAGTTCACTCTCTGGACTTACTGTGCTGCATCCCCAGTGGTGCCAGTGCACTCTCTGGACTCACTGCAGTGCAACACCAGTGGTGCCAGACTACTCTCTGGACTCACTGCACTGTAACCCCTGTGGTGCCATTGCAATCTCGGGACTCACAGCAGTGCAGCTCCAGTTGGTGCCAGTGCACTCTCTGGACTCACTGCACTGCATCCCCAGTGGTGCCAGTGCACTCTCTGGACTCACTGCATTGCATCACCTGTGGTACCATTGCACTCTCAGGACTCACTGCACTGCATCCCCAGTGGTGCCAGTGCACTCTCTGGACTCACTGCACTGCATCCCCATTGGAGCCAGTGCACTCTCTGGACTCACTGCACTGCATCCCCAGTGGTGCCAGTGCAATCTCTGGTCTCACTGCACTGCATCCCCACTGGTGCCAGTGCACTCTTTGAACTCACTGCAGTGCATCCCCAGTGCTGAGAGTGCACTCTCTGGAAACAGTGCACTGCATCCCCAGTGGTGCCAGTGCACTCTCTGGACTCACTGCACTGCATCACCAGCGGTGACAGTTCACTTTCTGGACTCACTGCACTGCATCCCCAGTGGTGCCAGTGCACTCTCTGGACTCACTGCACTGCATCAACAGTGGTGCCAGTGCACTCTCTGGACTCACTGCACTGCATCCCCAGTGGTGCCAGTGCACTCTCTGGACTCACTGCAGTGCATCCCCTGTGGTGCCATTGCACTCTCAGGACTCACTGCACTGCATCACCAGTGGTGCCAGTGCACTCTCTGGACTCACTGCACTGCATCCCCAGTGGTGCCAGTGCACTCTCTGGACTCACTGCAGTGCATCCCCAGTGGTGGCAGTGCACTCTCTGGAGTCACTGCGCTGCGTCCCCAGTGGTGCCAGTGCACTCTCTGGACTCACTGTGCTGCATCCCTAGTGGTGCCAGTGCACTCTGTGGACTCACTGCACTGCATCCCCAGTGGTGCCAGTGCACTCTCTGAGCTCACTGCACTGCATCCCCAGTAGTGCCAGTGCACTCTCTGGACTCACTGCACTGCATCCCCATTGGTGCCAGTGCACTCTCTGGACTCACAGCAGTGCATCCCCAATGGTGCCAGTGCAATTACTGGACTCACAGCAGTGCAGATCAGTGGTGCCAGAGCACTCTCTGGACTCACTGCACTGCATTCCCAGTGGTGCCAGTGCACTCTGTGGATTCACTGCACTCCATCCCCAGTGGTGCCACTGCACTCTCTGGACTCACTGCAGTGTATCCCCATTGGAGCCGGTGCACTCTCTGGACTCACTAAACTGCATCACCAGTGGTGCCAGAGAACTCTCTGGACTCACTGCACTGCATCCCCAGTGGTGCCAGTGCACTCTCTGGACTCACCCGGGTGCATCCCCAGTGGTGCCAGTGCACTCTCTGGACTCACTGCAGTGCATCCCCTGTGATGCCAGTACACTCTCTGGACTCACTGCAGTGCATCCCCAGTGGTGCCAGTGCACGCTCTGGACTCACTGCACTGCATTCCCACTGGTGCCAGTGCACTCTCTGGACTCACTACACTGCATCCCCATTGGTGCCAGTGCACTCTCTGGACTCACTGCAGTGCATCCCCAGTGGTGCCAGTGCACTCTCTGGACTCACTGCACTGCATCACTATTGGTGCCAGGGCACTCTCCGGACTCACTGCAGTGCATCCGCAGTGGTGCCAGTGCACTCTTTCGAGTCACTGCACTGCATCCCCATTAGTGCCAGTGCATTCTCTGGACTCACTGCAGTGCATCCCCACTGGTGCCAGTGTACTCTCTGGACTCACTGCACTGAATCACCAGTGGTGCCAGTGCACTCTCTGGACTCACTGCACTGCATCACCAGTGGAGCCAGTGCACTCTCTAGACTCACTGCAGTGCATCTCCAGTGGTGCCAGTGCACTCTCTGGACTCACTGCAGTGCATCCACAGTGGTGCCAGTGCACTCTCTGCACTCACTGCAGTGCATCACCAGTGGTGCCAGTGCACTCTCTGGACTCACTGCACTGCATCCCCAGTGGTGCCAGTGCACTCTCTGGACTCACTGCAGTGCATCCCCACTGCTGCCAGTGCACTCTCTGGACTCACTGCAGTGCATCCCCAGTGGTGCCAGTGTAGTCTCTGGACTCACTGCAGTGCATCCGCAGTGGTGCCAGTGCACTCTTTCAAGTCACTGCACTGCATCCCCATTAGTGCCAGTGCAGTCTCTGGACTCACTGCAGTACATCCCCAGTGGTGCCAGTGCACTCTCTGGACTCACTGCAGTGCATCTCCAGTGGTGCCAGTGCACTCTCTGCACTCACTGCACTGCATCCCCAGTGGTGCCAGTGTACTCTCTGGACTCACTGCACTGCATCTCCAGTGGTGCCAGTGCACTCTCTGGACTCACTGCACTGCATCCCCAGTGGTGCCAGTGCACTTTCTGGAGTCACTGCAGTGCATCCCCTGCTGTGCTAGTGCACTCTCTGCATTCACTGCACTGCATCCCCAGAAGTGCCAGTGCACTCTCTGGACTCACTGCACTGCATCCCCACTGGTGCCAGTGCACTCTCTGGACTCACTGCATTGCATCCCCAGTGGTGCCAGTGCACTCTCTGGACTCACTGCACTGCATCCCCAGTGGAGCCAGTGCACTCTCTGGACTCACTGCAGTGCATCCCCAGTGGTGCCAGTGCACTCTCTGGACTCACTGCACTGCATCCCCAGTGGTGCCAGTGCACTCTCTGGACTCACTGCAGTGCATCACCGATGGTGCCAGTGCACTCTCTGGACTCACTGCACTGCATCCCCAGTGGTGCCAGTGCACTCTCTGGACTCACTGCAGTGCATCCCCAGTGGTGCCAGTGCACTCTGTGGACTCACTGCACTGCATCCCCAGTGGTGCCAGTGCACGCTCTGGACCCACTGCAGTGCATCCCCACTGGTGCCAGTGCACTCTCTGAACTCACTGCAGTGCATCCCCCGTGGTGCCAGTGCACTCTCTGTAGTTACTGTGCTGCGTCCCCAGTGGTGACTGTTCACTCTCTGGACTCACTGTGCTGCATCCCCAGTGGTGCCAGTGCACTCTCTGGACTCACTGCAGTGTACCCCCTGTAGTGCCAGTGCACTCTGTGGACTCACTGCACTTCATCCCAGTGGTGCCACTGCACTCTCTGGACTCACTGCACTGCATCCCCAGTGGTGCCAGTGCACTCTCTGGACTCACTGCACTGCATCCCCAGTGGTGTCAGTGCACTCTCTGGACTCACTGCAGTGCAGCCCCTGAGGTGCCAGTGCACTCTCTGTACTCACTGCAGTGCATTCCCAGTGGTGTCAGTGCACTATCTGGACTCACTGCAGTGAATCCCCGGTGGTGCCAGTGCACTCTCTGGACTCACTGCACTGCATCCCCAGTGGTGCCAGTGCAATCTCTGGACTCACTGCACTGCATCCCCAGTGGTGCCAGTGCACTCTCTGGACTCACTGCGCTGCGTCCCCAGTGGTGACAGTTCACTCTCTGGACTTACTGTGCTGCATCCCCAGTGGTGCCAGTGCACTCTCTGGACTCACTGCAGTGCAACACCAGTGGTGCCAGACTACTCTCTGGACTCACTGCACTGTAACCCCTGTGGTGCCATTGCAATCTCGGGACTCACAGCAGTGCAGCTCCAGTTGGTGCCAGTGCACTCTCTGGACTCACTGCACTGCATCCCCAGTGGTGCCAGTGCACTCTCTGGACTCACTGCATTGCATCACCTGTGGTACCATTGCACTCTCAGGACTCACTGCACTGCATCCCCAGTGGTGCCAGTGCACTCTCTGGACTCACTGCACTGCATCCCCATTGGAGCCAGTGCACTCTCTGGACTCACTGCACTGCATCCCCAGTGGTGCCAGTGCAATCTCTGGTCTCACTGCACTGCATCCCCACTGGTGCCAGTGCACTCTTTGAACTCACTGCAGTGCATCCCCAGTGCTGAGAGTGCACTCTCTGGAAACAGTGCACTGCATCCCCAGTGGTGCCAGTGCACTCTCTGGACTCACTGCACTGCATCACCAGTGGTGACAGTTCACTTTCTGGACTCACTGCACTGCATCCCCAGTGGTGCCAGTGCACTCTCTGGACTCACTGCACTGCATCAACAGTGGTGCCAGTGCACTCTCTGGACTCACTGCACTGCATCCCCAGTGGTGCCAGTGCACTCTCTGGACTCACTGCAGTGCATCCCCTGTGGTGCCATTGCACTCTCAGGACTCACTGCACTGCATCCCCAGTGGTGCCAGTGCACTCTCTGGACTCACAGCACTGCATCCCCAGTGGTGCCAGTGTACTCTCTGGACTCACTGCACTGCATCACCATTGGTGCCAGTGCACTCTCTGGACTCACTGCACTGCATCCCCAGTGGTGCCAGTGCACTCTCTGGACTCACAGCACTGCGTCCCCATTGGTGCCAGTGCACTCTCTGGACTCACTGCACTAAAACACCTGTGGTGCCAGTGCAGTCTCTGATCTCACTGCACTGCATCCCCAGTGGTGCCAGTGCACTCTCTGGACTCACTGTAGTGCATCCCCAGTGCTGAGAATGCACTCTCCGGACTCACTGCAGTGCATCCGCAGTGGTGCCAGTGCACTCTTTCGAGTCACTGCACTGCATCCCCATTAGTGCCAGTGCAGTCTCTGGACTCACTGCACTGCATCCCCAGTGGTGCCAGTGCACTCTCTGGACTCACTGCACTGCATCAACAGTGGTGCCAGTGCACTCTCTGGACTCACTGCACTGCATCCCCAGTGGTGCCAGTGCACTCTCTGGACTCACTGCACTGCATCCCCAGTGGTGCCAGTGCACTCTCTGGACTCACTGCTCTGCATCCCCATTTGTGCCAGTGCACTCTCTGGACTCACTGCACTGCAGCCCCAGTGGTGCCAGTTCACTCTCTGGACTCACTGCAGAGCATCTCCACTGGTGCCAGTGCACTTTCTGGACTCACTGCAGTGCATCCCCAGTGGTGCCAGTGCACTCTCTGGACTCACTGCAGTGCATCCCCAGTGGTGCCAGTGCACTCTCTGGACTCACTGCACTGCATCCCCACTCGTGCCAGTGCACTCTCTGGACTCACTGCATTGCATCCCCAGTGGTGCCAGTGCACTCTCTGGACTCACTGCACTGCATCCCCAGTGGAGCCAGTGCACTCTCTGGACTCACTGCAGTGCATCTCCATTGGTGCCAGTGCACTCTCTGGACTCACTGCACTGCATCCCCAGTGGTGCCAGTGCACTCTCTGGACTCACAGCACTGCGTCCCCATTGGTGCCAGTGCACTCTCTGGACTCACTGCACTAAAACACCTGTGGTGCCAGTGCAGTCTCTGATCTCACTGCACTGCATCCCCAGTGGTGTCAGTGCACTCTCTGGACTCACTGTAGTGCATCCCCAGTGCTGAGAATGCACTCTCCGGACTCACTGCAGTGCATCCGCAGTGGTGCCAGTGCACTCTTTCGAGTCACTGCACTGCATCCCCATTAGTGCCAGTGCAGTCTCTGGACTCACTGCACTGCATCCCCAGTGGTGCCAGTGCACTCTCTGGACTCACTGCACTGCATCCCCAGTGGTGCCAGTGCACTCTCTGGACTCACTGCTCTGCATCCCCATTTGTGCCAGTGCACTCTCTGGACTCACTGCACTGCAGCCCCAGTGGTGCCAGTTCACTCTCTGGACTCACTGCAGAGCATCTCCAGTGGTGCCAGTGCTCTTTCTGGACTCACTGCAGTGCATCCCCAGTGGTACCAGTGCACTCTCTGGACTCACAGCAGTGCATCCCCAGTGGTGCCAGTGCACTCTCTGGACTCACTGCACTGCATCCCCACTCGTGCCAGTGCACTCTCTGGACTCACTGCATTACATCCCCAGTGGTGCCAGTGCACTCTCTGGACTCACTGCACTGCATCCCCAGTGGAGCCAGTGCACTCTCTGGACTCACTGCAGTGCATCTCCATTGGTGCCAGTGCACTCTCTGGACTCACTGCACTGCATCCCCAGTGGTGCCAGTGCACTCTCTGGACTCACGGCAGTGCATCCCCAGTGGTGCCAGTGCACTCTCTGGACTCACTGCACTGCATCCCCAGTGGTGCCAGTGCACTGTCTGGACTCACTGCACTGCATCCCCAGTGGTGCCAGTGCACTCTCTGGACTCACTGCACTGCATCCCCAGTGGTGCCAGTGCACGCTCTGGACCCACTGCACTGCATCCCCACTGGTGCCAGTGCACTCTCTGGACTCACTGAAGTGCATCCCCCGTGGTGCCAGTGCACGCTCTGTAGTCACTGTGCTGCGTCCCCAGTGGTGACAGTTCACTCTCTGGACTCACTGTGCTGCATCCCCAGTGGTGCCAGTGCACTCTCTGGATCCACTGCAGTGCATCTCCAGTGGTGCCAGTGCACTCTCTGGACTCACTGCACTGCATCCCCGGAGGTGCCAGTGCACTCTCTGGACTCACTGCACTGCATCCCCGGAGGTGCCAGTGCACTCTCTGGACTCACTGCAGTGCATCCCCAGTGGTACCAGTGCACTCTCTGGACTCACTGCAGTGCATCCCCAGTGGTGCCAGTGCACTCTCTGGACTCACTGCACTGCATCCCCACTCGTGCCAGTGCACTCTCTGGACTCACTGCATTACATCCCCAGTGGTGCCAGTGCACTCTCTGGACTCACTGCACTGCATCCCCAGTGGAGCCAGTGCACTCTCTGGACTCACTGCAGTGCATCTCCATTGGTGCCAGTGCACTCTCTGGACTCACTGCACTGCATCCCCAGTGGTGCCAGTGCACTCTCTGGACTCACGGCAGTGCATCCCCAGTGGTGCCAGTGCACTCTCTGGACTCACTGCACTGCATCCCCAGTGGTGCCAGTGCACTGTCTGGACTCACTGCACTGCATCCCCAGTGGTGCCAGTGCACTCTCTGGACTCACTGCACTGCATCCCCAGTGGTGCCAGTGCACGCTCTGGACCCACTGCACTGCATCCCCACTGGTGCCAGTGCACTCTCTGGACTCACTGAAGTGCATCCCCCGTGGTGCCAGTGCACGCTCTGTAGTCACTGTGCTGCGTCCCCAGTGGTGACAGTTCACTCTCTGGACTCACTGTGCTGCATCCCCAGTGGTGCCAGTGCACTCTCTGGATCCACTGCAGTGCATCTCCAGTGGTGCCAGTGCACTCTCTGGACTCACTGCACTGCATCCCCGGAGGTGCCAGTGCACTCTCTGGACTCACTGCACTGCATCCCCGGAGGTGCCAGTGCACTCTCTGGACTCACTGCAGTGCATCCCCAGTGGTGCCAGTGCACTCTCTGGACTCACTGAAGTGCATCACCTGTGGTGCCAGTGCACTCTCAGGACTCACTGCACTGCATCCCCACTGGTGCCAGTGCACTCTCTGGACTCAGTGCAGTGCATCCCCAGTGGTGCCAGTGCACTCTCTGGACTCACTGCACTGCATCACCAGTGGTGCCAGTGCACTCGCTGGAGTCACTGCACTGCATCCCCAGTGGTGCCAGTGTACTCTCTGGACTCACTGCACTGCATCCCCAGTGGTGCCACTGCACTCTGTGGACTCACTGCAGTGCAGCCCGTGAGGTGCCAGTGCACTCTCTGCACTCACTGCAGTGCATCCCCAGTGGTGCCAGTGCACTCTCTGGAGTCACTGCACTGCATCCCCAGTGGTGCCTGTGCAGTCTCTGGACTCACTACAGTTCATCCCCAGTGGAGCCAGTGCACTCTCTGGACTCACTGCACTCCTTCCCCACTGGTGCCAGTGCACTCTCTGGACTCACTGCACTGCATCCCCACTGGTGCCAGTGCACTCTCTGGACTCACTGCACTGCATCCCCAGTGGTGCCAGTGCACTCTCTGCACTCATGCACTGCATACCCAGTCGTGCCAGTGTATTCTTTGGACTCACTGCACTGCATGAACAGTGGTGCCAGTGCACTCTCTGGACTCACTGCACTGCATCCCCAGTGGTGCCAGTGTAGTGTCTGGACTCACTGTAGTGCATCCCCAGTGGTGCCAGTGCAATCTCAGGACTCACTGCAGTGCAGCTCCAGTTGGTGCCAGTGCAGTCTCTGGACTCACTGCACTGCATCCCCAGTGGTGCCAGTGCACTCTCTGGACTCACTGCACTGCATCACCAGTGGTGCCAGTGCACTCGCTGGAGTCACTGCACTGCATCCCCAGTGGTGCCAGTGTACTCTCTGGACTCACTGCACTGCATCCCCAGTGGTGCCACTGCACTCTGTGGACTCACTGCAGTGCAGCCCGTGAGGTGCCAGTGCACTCTCTGCACTCACTGCAGTGCATCCCCAGTGGTGCCAGTGCACTCTCTGGAGTCACTGCACTGCATCCCCAGTGGTGCCTGTGCAGTCTCTGGACTCACTACAGTTCATCCCCAGTGGAGCCAGTGCACTCTCTGGACTCACTGCACTCCATCCCCACTGGTGCCAGTGCACTCTCTGGACTCACTGCACTGCATCCCCACTGGTGCCAGTCCACTCTCTGGACTCACTGCACTGCATCCCCAGTGGTGCCAGTGCACTCTCTGCACTCATGCACTGCATACCCAGTCGTGCCAGTGTATTCTTTGGACTCACTGCACTGCATGAACAGTGGTGCCAGTGCACTCTCTGGACTCACTGCACTGCATCCCCAGTGGTGCCAGTGTAGTGTCTGGACTCACTGTAGTGCATCCCCAGTGGTGCCAGTGCAATCTCAGGACTCACTGCAGTGCAGCTCCAGTTGGTGCCAGTGCAGTCTCTGGACTCACTGCACTGCATCCCCAGTGGTGCCAGTGCACTCTCTGGACTCACTGAAGTGCATCCCCAGTGGTGCCAGAGCACTCTCTGGACTCACTGCAGTGCATCCCCAGTGCTGCCAGTGCACTCTCTGGACTCACTGCACTGCATCCCCAGTGGTGCCAGGGCACTCTCTGGAGTCACAGCACTGCATCAACAGTGGTGCCTCTGCACTCTCTGGAGTCACTGCACTGCATCCCCAGTGCTGCCAGTGCACTCTCTGGACTCACTGTAGTGCATCCCCAGTGGTGCCAGTGCACTCTCTGGACTCACTGCAGTGCATCCCCAGTAGTGCCAGTGCACTCTCTGGACTCACTGCACTACATCCCCAGTGGTGCCAGTGTACTCTCTGGACTCACTGCAGTGCATCCCCAGTGGTGCCAGTGCACTCTCTGCACTCACTGCGCTGCATCCCCAGTGGTGCCAGTGCACTCTCTGGAGTCACTGCACTGCATCCCCAGTGGTGCCTGTGCAGTCTCTGGACTCACTACAGTTCATCCCCAGTGGAGCCAGTGCACTCTCTGGACTCACTGCACTGCATCCCCAGTGGTGCCAGTGCACTCTCTGGACTCACTGCAGTGCATGCCCAGTGGTGGCAGTGCACTCTCTGGACTCACTGCACTGCATCCCCAGTGGTGCCAGTGCACTCTCTGGAGTCGCATCACTGCATCAACAGTGGTGCCTCTGCACTCTCTGGAGTCACTGCACTGCATCCCCAGTGCTGCCAGTGCACTCTCTGGACTCACTGCAGTGCATACCCAGTGGTGCCAGTGCACTCTCTGGACTCACTGCACTAAAACCCCAGTGGTGCCAGTGCACTCTCTGGACTCACTGCACTGCATCCCCAGTGGTGCCAGTGCACTCTCTGGACTCACTGCACTTCATCCCCAGTGGTGCCAGTGCACTCTCTGGACTCACAGCATTGCATCCCCAGTGGTGCCAATGCACTCTCTGGACTCACTGCACTGCATCCCCATTGGTGCCAGTGCACTCTCTGGACTCACTGCACTGCATCACCATTGGTGCCAGGGCACTCTCCGGACTCACTGCAGTGCATCCGCAGTGGTGCCAGTGCACTCTTTCGAGTCACTGCAGTGCATCCCCAGTAGTGCCAGTGCACTCTCTGGACTCACTGCAGTGCATCCCCAGTGGTGCCAGTGCACTCTCTGCACTCACTGCAGTGCATCCCCAGTGGTGCCAGTGCACTCTCTGCACTCACTGCAGTGCATCCCCAGTGGTGCCAGTGCACTCTCTGCACTCACTGAACTGCATCTCCGGTGTTCCCAGAGCACTCTCTGGACTCACCGAGGTGCATCCCCAGTGGTGCCAGTGCACTCTCTGGACTCACTGCACTGCATCCCCAGTGGTGCCAGTGCACTCTCTGGAATCACTGCAGTGCATCCCCTGTGGTGCCAGTGCACTCTCTGTACTCACTGCACTGCATCCCCAGTGGTGCCAGTGCACTCTCTGAACTCACCGCACTGCATCCCCAGTGGTGTCAGTGCACTCTCTGGACTCACTGCACTGCATCCCCAGTGGTGCCAGTGCACTCTCTGGACTCACCGCATTGCATCCCCAGTGGTGCCAGTGCACTCTCTGGACTCACTGCACTGCATCCCCAGTGGTGCCAGTGCACTCTCTGGAGTCACTGCACTGCATCCTCAGTGGTGCCAGTGCACTCTCTGGACTCACTGCACTGCATCCCCAGTGGTGCCAGGGCACTCTCTGGACTCACTGCACTGCATCCCCTGTGGTCCCAGTGCACTCTCTGCCCTCACTGCAGTGCATCCCCAGTGGTGCCAGTGCACTCTCTGCACTCACTGCAGTGCATCCCCAGTGGTGCCAGTGCAATCTCTGGGCTCACCGGGGTGCATCCCCAGTGGTGCCAGTGCACTCTCTGGACTCACTGCACTACATCCCCAGTGGTGCCAGTGCACTCTCTGAACTCACTGCAGTGCATCCCCAGTGGTGCCAGTGCACTCTCTGCACTCACTGCACTGCATCCCCAGTGGTGCCAGTGCACTCTCTGGACTCACTGCACTGCATCCCCAGTGGTGCCAGTGCACTCTCTGGACTCACCCGAGTGCATCCGCAGTGGTGCCAGTGCACTCTCTGGACTCACTGCAGTGCATCCCCAGTAGTGCCAGTGCACTCTCTGGACTCACTGCGCTGCATCCCCAGTGGTGCCAGTGCACTCTCTGGACTCACTGCACTGCATTCCCAGTGGTGCCAGTGCACTCTCTGGACTCACTGCAGTGCATCCCAAGTGGTGCCAGTGCACTCTCTGGACTCACTGCACTGCAACCCCAGTGGTGCCAGTGCACTCTCTGGACTCACCATAGTGCACCCCCACTGGTGCCAGTGCACTCTCTGGACTCACCGCACTGCATCCCCAGTGGTGCCAGTGCACTCTCTGGACTCACTGCACTGCATCCCCAAGGTGCCAGTGCACTCTCTAGACTCAACTGCACTGCATCCCCAGTGTTGCCCGTGCACTCTCTGGACTCACTGCAGTGCATCCACAGTGGTGCCAGTGCACTCTCTGGACTCTCTGCATTGCATCCCCAGTGGTGCCAGTGCACTCTCTGCACTCACTGCAGTGCATCCCCAGTGGTGCCAGTGCACTCTCTGGAGTCACTGCACTCCATCCCCACTGGTGCCAGTGCACTCTCTGGACTCACTGCACTCCATCCCCACTGGTGCCAGTCCACTCTCTGGACTCACTGCACTGCATCCCCAGTGGTGCCAGTGCACTCTCTGCACTCATGCACTGCATACCCAGTGGTGCCAGTGTATTCTTTGGAATCACTGCACTGCATCCCCAGTGGTGCCAGTGTAGTGTCTGGACTCACTGTAGTGCATCCCCAGTGGTGCCAGTGCAATCTCAGGACTCACTGCAGTGCAGCTCCAGTTGGTGCCAGTGCAGTCTCTGGACTCACTGCACTGCATCCCCAGTGGTGCCAGTGCACTCTCTGGACTCACTGAAGTGCATCCCCAGTGGTGCCAGAGCACTCTCTGGACTCACTGCACTGCATCCCCAGTGCTGCCAGTGCACTCTCTGGACTCACTGCACTGCATCCCCAGTGGTGCCAGGGCACTCTCTGGAGTCACAGCACTGCATCAACAGTGGTGCCAGTGCACTGTCTGGACTCACTGCAGTGTATCGCCATTGGAGCCGGTGCTCTCTCTGGACTCACTGCAGTGCATCCCCAGTGGTGCCAGAGAACTCTCTGGACTCACTGCAGTGCATCCCCAGTCGTGCCAGTGCACTCTCTGGACTCACTGCATCCCCAGTGGTGCCAGGGCACTCTCTGGACTCACAGAACTGCATCCCCATTGGTGCCAGTGCACTCTCTGAACTCACTGCACTAATACCCCAGTGGTGCCAGTGCAGTCTCTGGACTCACTGCACTGCATCCCCAGTGGTGCCAGTGCACTCTCTGGACTCACCGGGGTGCATCCCCAGTGGTGCCAGTGCACTCTCTGGACTCAGTGCAGTGCATCCCCAGTGGTGCCAGTGCACTCTCTGGACTCACTGCACTGCATCCCCAGTGGTGCCAGTGTACTCTCTGGACTCACTGCACTGCATCACCATTGGTGCCAGTACACTCTCTGGACTCACTGCACTGCATCCCCAGTGGTGCCAGTGCACTTTCTGGAGTCACTGCAGTGCATCCACAGTGGTGCCAGCGCACTCTCTGGAGTCACTGCGCTGCGTCCCCAGTGGTGACAGTTCACTCTCTGGACTCACTGTGCTGCATCCCTAGTGGTGCCAGTGCACTCTCTGGACTCACTGCAGTGCATCCCCAGTGGTGCCAGTGCACTCTCTGGACTCACTGCATCCCCAGTGGTGCCAGGGCACTCTCTGGACTCACAGCACTGCATCCCCACTGGTGCCAGTGCACTCTCTGGACTCACTGCACTAATACCCCAGTGGTGCCAGTGCAGTCTCTGGACTCACTGCACTGCATCCCCAGTGGTGCCAGTGCACTCTCTGGACTCACCGGGGTGCATCCCCAGTGGTGCCAGTGCACTCTCTGGAGTCACTGCACTGCATCCCCAGTGGTGTCAGTGCACTCTCTGGACTCAGTGCAGTGCATCCCCAGTGGTGCCAGTGCATTCTCTGGACTCACTGCACTGCATCCCCAGTGGTGCCAGTGTACTCTCTGGACTCACTGCACTGCATCACCAGTGGTGCCAGTACACTCTCTGGACTCACTGCACTGCATCCCCAGTGGTGCCAGTGCACTTTCTGGAGTCACTGCAGTGCATCCACAGTGGTGCCAGCGCACTCTCTGGAGTCACTGCGCTGCGTCCCCAGTGGTGACAGTTCACTCTCTGGACTCACTGTGCTGCATCCCTAGTGGTGCCAGTGCACTCTCTGGACTCACTGCAGTGTATCCCCTGTGGTGCCAGTGCACTCTGTGGACTCACTGCACTGCATCCCATTGGTGCCAGTGCACTCTCTGGACTCACAGCATTGCATCCCCAGTGGTGCCAGTGCGCTCTCTGGACTCACTGCAGTGCATCCCCAGTGGTGCCAGTGCACTCTCTGGACTCACTGCACTGCATCCCCAGTGGTGCCAGTACACTCTCTGTACTCACTGCAGTGCATTCCCAGTTGTGTCAGTGCACTCTCTGGACTCACTGCAGTGAATCCCCGGTCGTGCCAGTGCACTCTCTGGACTCACTGCACTGCATCTCCAGTGGTGCCAGTTCACTCTCTGGACTCACTGAACTGCATCCCCAGTGGTGCCAGTGCACTCTCTGTAGTCACTGCGCTGCATCCCCAGTGGTGCCAGTGCACTCTCTGGACTCACTGTGCTGCATCCTCAGTGGTGCCAGTGCACTCTCTGGACTCACTGCAGTGTATCCCCTGTGGTGCCAGTGCACTCTGTGCTCTCAATGCACTGCATCCCAGTGGTGCCAGTGCACTCTCTGGACTCACTGCAGTGCAGCCCCTTAGGTGCCAGTGCACTCTCTGGAGTCACTGCAGTGAATCCCCGGTTGTGCCAGTTCACTCTCTGGACTCACTGAACTGAATCCCCAGTGGTGCCAGTGCACTCTCTGGACTCACTGTACTGCATCCCCAGTGGTGCCTGTGAAGTCTCTGGACTCACTGCAGTCCATCCCCAGTGGTGCCAGTGCACTCTCTGGACTCACTGTACTGCATCCCCAGTGGTGCCACTGCACTCTCTGGACTCACTGCACTGCATCACCAGTGGTGCCAGTGCACTCTCTGGAGTCAATGCAGTGCATCCCCAGTGGTGCCAGTGCACTTTCTGGAGTCACTGCAGTGCATCCCCTGTTGTGCTAGTGCACTCTCTGCATTCACTGCACTGCATCCCCAGTGGTGCCACTGCACTCTGTGGACTCACTGCAGTGCATCCCGAGTGGTGCCAGTGCACTCTCTGGACTCACTGCACTGCATCCCCAGTGGTGCCAGTGCACTCTCTGGACTAACTGCAGTTCATCCCCAGTGGTGCCAGTCCACTCTCTGGACTCACTGCAGTGCATCCCCAGTGGTGCCAGTGCACTTTCTGGAGTCACTGCAGTGCATCCCCTGTTGTGCTAGTGCACTCTCTGCATTCACTGCACTGCATCCCCAGAAGTGCCAGTGCACTCTCTGGACTCACTGCAGTGCATCCCTTGTGGTGCCATTGCACTCTCAGGACTCACTGCACTGCATCCCCAGTGGTGCCAGTGCACTCTCTGGACTCACTGTGCTGCATCCCTATTGGAGCCAGTGCACTCTCTGGACTCACTGCATTGCATCCCCAGTGGTGCCAGTGCACTGTCTGGACTCACTGCAGTGCATCCCCACTGGTGCCAGTGCACTCTCTGGACTCACTGCAGTGCATCCCCAGTGCTGACAGTGCACTCTCTGGACTCACTGCACTGCATCCCCAGTGGTGCCAGTGCACTCTCTGGACTCAGTGCAGTGCATCCCCAGTGGTGCCAGTGCACTCTCTGGACTCACTGCACTGCATCCCCACTGGTGCCAGTGCACTCTCTGAGCTCACTGCACTGCATCCCCAGTGGTGCCAGTGCACTCTCTGGACTCACTGCACTGCATCACCAGTGGTGCCAGTGCACTCTCTGGACTCACTGCACTGCATCCCCAGTGGTGCCAGTGCACTCTCTGGACTCACTGCACTGCATCCCCAGTGGTGGCAGTGCACTCTCTGGAGTCACTGCGCTGCGTCCCCAGTGGTGCCAGTGCACTCTCTGGACTCACTGTGCTGCATCCCTAGTGGTGCCAGTGCACTCTCTGGACTCACTGCACTGCATCCCCAGTGGTGCCAGTGCACTCTCTGAGCTCACTGCACTGCATCCCCAGTAGTGCCAGTGCACTCTCTGGACTCACTGCACTGCATCCCCATTGGTGCCAGTGCACTCTCTGGACTCACAGCAGTGCATCCCCAATGGTGCCAGTGCAATTACTGGACTCACAGCAGTGCAGATCAGTGGTGCCAGAGCACTCTCTGGACTCACTGCACTGCATTCCCAGTGGTGCCAGTGCACTCTGTGGATTCACTGCACTCCATCCCCAGTGGTGCCACTGCACTCTCTGGACTCACTGCAGTGTATCCCCATTGGAGCCGGTGCACTCTCTGGACTCACTAAACTGCATCACCAGTGGTGCCAGAGAACTCTCTGGACTCACTGCACTGCATCCCCAGTGGTGCCAGTGCACTCTCTGGACTCACCCGGGTGCATCCCCAGTGGTACCAGTGCACTCTCTGGACTCACTGCAGTGCATCCCCTGTGATGCCAGTACACTCTCTGGACTCACTGCAGTGCATCCCCAGTGGTGCCAGTGCACGCTCTGGACTCACTGCACTGCATTCCCACTGGTGCCAGTGCACTCTCTGGACTCACTGCACTGCATCCCCATTGGTGCCAGTGCACTCTCTGGACTCACTGCAGTGCATCCCCAGTGGTGCCAGTGCACTCTCTGGACTCACTGCACTGCATCACTATTGGTGCCAGGGCACTCTCCGGACTCACTGCAGTGCATCCGCAGTGGTGCCAGTGCACTCTTTCGAGTCACTGCACTGCATCCCCATTAGTGCCAGTGCATTCTCTGGACTCACTGCAGTGCATCCCCACTGGTGCCAGTGTACTCTCTGGACTCACTGCACTGAATCACCAGTGGTGCCAGTGCACTCTCTGGACTCACTGCACTGCATCACCAGTGGAGCCAGTGCACTCTCTAGACTCACTGCAGTGCATCTCCAGTGGTGCCAGTGCACTCTCTGGACTCACTGCAGTGCATCCACAGTGGTGCCAGTGCACTCTCTGGACTCACTGCAGTGCATCACCAGTGGTGCCAGTGCACTCTCTGGACTCACTGCACTGCATCCCCAGTGGTGCCAGTGCACTCTCTGGACTCACTGCAGTGCATCCCCACTGCTGCCAGTGCACTCTCTGGACTCACTGCACTGCATCCCCAGTGGTGCCAGTGCACTCTCTGGACTCACTGCAGTGCATCCCCAGTGGTGCCAGTGTAGTCTCTGGACTCACTGCAGTGCATCCGCAGTGGTGCCAGTGCACTCTTTCAAGTCACTGCACTGCATCCCCATTAGTGCCAGTGCAGTCTCTGGACTCACTGCAGTACATCCCCAGTGGTGCCAGTGCACTCTCTGGACTCACTGCAGTGCATCTCCAGTGGTGCCAGTGCACTCTCTGCACTCACTGCACTGCATCCCCAGTGGTGCCAGTGTACTCTCTGGACTCACTGCACTGCATCTCCAGTGGTGCCAGTGCACTCTCTGGACTCACTGCAGAGCATCCCCAGTGGTGCCAGTGCACTTTCTGGAGTCACTGCAGTGCATCCCCTGCTGTGCTAGTGCACTCTCTGCATTCACTGCACTGCATCCCCAGAAGTGCCAGTGCACTCTCTGGACTCACTGCACTGCATCCCCACTGGTGCCAGTGCACTCTCTGGACTCACTGCATTGCATCCCCAGTGGTGCCAGTGCACTCTCTGGACTCACTGCACTGCATCCCCAGTGGAGCCAGTGCACTCTCTGGACTCACTGCAGTGCATCCCCAGTGGTGCCAGTGCACTCTCTGGACTCACTGCACTGCATCCCCAGTGGTGCCAGTGCACTCTCTGGACTCACTGCAGTGCATCACCAGCGGTGCCAGTGCACTCTGTGGACTCACTGCACTGCATCCCCAGTGGTGCCAGTGCACTCTCTGGACTCACTGCAGTGCATCCCCAGTGGTGCCAGTGCACTCTGTGGACTCACTGCACTGCATCCCCAGTGGTGCCAGTGCACGCTCTGGACCCACTGCAGTGCATCCCCACTGGTGCCAGTGCACTCTCTGGACTCACTGCAGTGCATCCCCCGTGGTGCCAGTGCACTCTCTGTAGTTACTGTGCTGCGTCCCCAGTGGTGACTGTTCACTCTCTGGACTCACTGCACTTCATCCCAGTGGTGCCAGTGCACTCTCTGGACTCACTGCACTGCATCCCCAGTGGTGCCAGTGCACTCTCTGGACTCACTGCACTGCATCCCCAGTGGTGTCAGTGCACTCTCTGGACTCACTGCAGTGCAGCCCCTGAGGTGCCAGTGCACTCTCTGTACTCACTGCAGTGCATTCCCAGTGGTGTCAGTGCACTATCTGGACTCACTGCAGTGCATCCCCCGTGGTGCCAGTGCACTCTCTGTAGTTACTGCACTGCATCCCCAGTGGTGCCAGTGCAATCTCTGGACTCACTGCACTGCATCCCCAGTGGTGCCAGTGCACTCTCTGGACTCACTGCGCTGCGTCCCCAGTGGTGACAGTTCACTCTCTGGACTTACTGTGCTGCATCCCCAGTGGTGCCAGTGCACTCTCTGGACTCACTGCAGTGCAACCCCAGTGGTGCCAGACTACTCTCTGGACTCACTGCACTGTAACCCCTGTGGTGCCATTGCAATCTCGGGACTCACAGCAGTGCAGCTCCAGTTGGTGCCAGTGCACTCTCTGGACTCACTGCACTGCATCCCCAGTGGTGCCAGTGCACTCTCTGGACTCACTGCATTGCATCACCTGTGGTGCCATTGCACTCTCAGGACTCACTGCACTGCATCCCCAGTGGTGCCAGTGCACTTTCTGGACTCACTGCACTGCGTCCCCATTGGAGCCAGTGCACTCTCTGGACTCACTGCACTGCATCCCCAGTGGTGCCAGTGCAATCTCTGGTCTCACTGCACTGCATCCCCACTGGTGCCAGTGCACTCTTTGGACTCACTGCAGTGCATCCCCAGTGCTGAGAGTGCACTCTCTGGAAACAGTGCACTGCATCCCCAGTGGTGCCAGTGCACTCTCTGGACTCACTGCACTGCATCACCAGTGGTGACAGTTCACTTTCTGGACTCACTGCACTGCATCCCCAGTGGTGCCAGTGCACTCTCTGGACTCACTGCACTGCATCAACAGTGGTGCCAGTGCACTCTCTGGACTCACTGCACTGCATCCCCAGTGGTGCCAGTGCACTCTCTGGACTCACTGCAGTGCATCCCCTGTGGTGCCATTGCACTCTCAGGACTCACTGCACTGCATCCCCAGTGGTGCCAGTGCACTCTCTGGACTCACAGCACTGCATCACCAGTGGTGCCAGTGTACTCTCTGGACTCACTGCACTGCATCACCATTGGTGCCAGTGCACTCTCTGGACTCACTGCACTGCATCCCCAGTGGTGCCAGTGCACTCTCTGGACTCACAGCACTGCGTCCCCATTGGTGCCAGTGCACTCTCTGGACTCACTGCACTAAAACACCTGTGGTGCCAGTGCAGTCTCTGATCTCACTGCACTGCATCCCCAGTGGTGCCAGTGCACTCTCTGGACTCACTGTAGTGCATCCCCAGTGCTGAGAATGCACTCTCCGGACTCACTGCAGTGCATCCCCAGTGGTGCCAGTGCACTCTTTCGAGTCACTGCACTGCATCCCCATTAGTGCCAGTGCAGTCTCTGGACTCACTGCACTGCATCCCCAGTGGTGCCAGTGCACTCTCTGGACTCACTGCACTGCATCCCCAGTGGTGCCAGTGCACTCTCTGGACTCACTGCTCTGCATCCCCATTTGTGCCAGTGCACTCTCTGGACTCACTGCACTGCAGCCCCAGTGGTGCCAGTTCACTCTCTGGACTCACTGCAGAGCATCTCCAGTGGTGCCAGTGCACTTTCTGGACTCACTGCAGTGCATCCCCAGTGGTGCCAGTGCACTCTCTGGACTCACTGCAGTGCATCCCCAGTGGTGCCAGTGCACTCTCTGGACTCACTGCACTGCATCCCCACTCGTGCCAGTGCACTTTCTGGACTCACTGCATTGCATCCCCAGTGGTGCCAGTGCACTCTCTGGACTCACTGCACTGCATCCCCAGTGGAGCCAGTGCACTCTCTGGACTCACTGCAGTGCATCTCCATTGGTGCCAGTGCACTCTCTGGACTCACTGCACTGCATCCCCAGTGGTGCCAGTGCACTCTCTGGACTCACAGCACTGCGTCCCCATTGGTGCCAGTGCACTCTCTGTACTCACTGCACTAAAACACCTGTGGTGCCAGTGCAGTCTCTGATCTCACTGCACTGCATCCCCAGTGGTGCCAGTGCACTCTCTGGACTCACTGTAGTGCATCCCCAGTGCTGAGAATGCACTCTCCGGACTCACTGCAGTGCATCCGCAGTGGTGCCAGTGCACTCTTTCGAGTCACTGCACTGCATCCCCATTAGTGCCAGTGCAGTCTCTGGACTCACTGCACTGCATCCCCAGTGGTTCCAGTGCACTCTCTGGACTCACTGCACTGCATCCCCAGTGGTGCCAGTGCACTCTCTGGACTCACTGCTCTGCATCCCCATTTGTGCCAGTGCACTCTCTGGACTCACTGCACTGCAGCCCCAGTGGTGCCAGTTCACTCTCTGGACTCACTGCAGAGCATCTCCAGTGGTGCCAGTGCACTTTCTGGACTCACTGCAGTGCATCCCCAGTGGTACCAGTGCACTCTCTGGACTCACTGCAGTGCATCCCCAGTGGTGCCAGTGCACTCTCTGGACTCACTGCACTGCATCCCCACTCGTGCCAGTGCACTCTCTGGACTCACTGCATTACATCCCCAGTGGTGCCAGTGCACTCTCTGGACTCACTGCACTGCATCCCCAGTGGAGCCAGTGCACTCTCTGGACTCACTGCAGTGCATCTCCATTGGTGCCAGTGCACTCTCTGGACTCACTGCACTGCATCCCCAGTGGTGCCAGTGCACTCTCTGGACTCACGGCAGTGCATCCCCAGTGGTGCCAGTGCACTCTCTGGACTCACTGCACTGCATCCCCAGTGGTGCCAGTGCACTCTCTGGACTCACTGCACTGCATCCCCAGTGGTGCCAGTGCACTCTCTGGACTCACTGCACTGCATCCCCAGTGGTGCCAGTGCACGCTCTGGACCCACTGCACTGCATCCCCACTGGTGCCAGTGCACTCTCTGGACTCACTGAAGTGCATCCCCCGTGGTGCCAGTGCACGCTCTGTAGTCACTGTGCTGCGTCCCCAGTGGTGACAGTTCACTCTCTGGACTCACTGTGCTGCATCCCCAGTGGTGCCAGTGCACTCTCTGGATCCACTGCAGTGCATCTCCAGTGGTGCCAGTGCACTCTCTGGACTCACTGCACTGCATCCCCGGAGGTGCCAGTGCACTCTCTGGACTCACTGGACTGCATCCCCGGAGGTGCCAGTGCACTCTCTGGACTCACTGCAGTGCATCCCCACTGGTGCCAGTGCACTCTCTGGACTCACTGAAGTGCATCACCTGCGGTGCCAGTGCACTCTCAGGACTCACTGCACTGCATCCCCAGTGCTGAGAATGCACTCTCCGGACTCACTGCAGTGCATCCGCAGTGGTGCCAGTGCACTCTTTCGAGTCACTGCACTGCATCCCCATTAGTGCCAGTGCAGTCTCTGGACTCACTGCACTGCATCCCCAGTGGTTCCAGTGCACTCTCTGGACTCACTGCACTGCATCCCCAGTGGTGCCAGTGCACTCTCTGGACTCACTGCTCTGCATCCCCATTTGTGCCAGTGCACTCTCTGGACTCACTGCACTGCAGCCCCAGTGGTGCCAGTTCACTCTCTGGACTCACTGCAGAGCATCTCCAGTGGTGCCAGTGCACTTTCTGGACTCACTGCAGTGCATCCCCAGTGGTACCAGTGCACTCTCTGGACTCACTGCAGTGCATCCCCAGTGGTGCCAGTGCACTCTCTGGACTCACTGCACTGCATCCCCACTCGTGCCAGTGCACTCTCTGGACTCACTGCATTACATCCCCAGTGGTGCCAGTGCACTCTCTGGACTCACTGCACTGCATCCCCAGTGGAGCCAGTGCACTCTCTGGACTCACTGCAGTGCATCTCCATTGGTGCCAGTGCACTCTCTGGACTCACTGCACTGCATCCCCAGTGGTGCCAGTGCACTCTCTGGACTCACGGCAGTGCATCCCCAGTGGTGCCAGTGCACTCTCTGGACTCACTGCACTGCATCCCCAGTGGTGCCAGTGCACTCTCTGGACTCACTGCACTGCATCCCCAGTGGTGCCAGTGCACTCTCTGGACTCACTGCACTGCATCCCCAGTGGTGCCAGTGCACGCTCTGGACCCACTGCACTGCATCCCCACTGGTGCCAGTGCACTCTCTGGACTCACTGAAGTGCATCCCCCGTGGTGCCAGTGCACGCTCTGTAGTCACTGTGCTGCGTCCCCAGTGGTGACAGTTCACTCTCTGGACTCACTGTGCTGCATCCCCAGTGGTGCCAGTGCACTCTCTGGATCCACTGCAGTGCATCTCCAGTGGTGCCAGTGCACTCTCTGGACTCACTGCACTGCATCCCCGGAGGTGCCAGTGCACTCTCTGGACTCACTGGACTGCATCCCCGGAGGTGCCAGTGCACTCTCTGGACTCACTGCAGTGCATCCCCACTGGTGCCAGTGCACTCTCTGGACTCACTGAAGTGCATCACCTGCGGTGCCAGTGCACTCTCAGGACTCACTGCACTGCATCCCCACTGGTGCCAGTGCACTCTCTGGACTCAGTGCAGTGCATCCCCAGTGGAGCCAGTGCACTCTCTGGACTCACTGAAGTGCATCTCCTGTGGTGCCAGTGCACTCTCTGGACTCACTGCAGTGCATCCCCAGTGGTGCCAGTGCACTCTCTGGACTCACTGCACTGCATCACCAGTGGTGCCAGTGCACTCGCTGGAGTCACTGCACTGCATCCCCAGTGGTGCCAGTGTACTCTCTGGACTCACTGCACTGCATCCCCAGTGGTGCCACTGCACTCTGTGGACTCACTGCAGTGCAGCCCGTGAGGTGCCAGTGCACTCTCTGCACTCACTGCAGTGCATCCCCAGTGGTGCCAGTGCACTCTCTGGAGTCACTGCACTGCATCCCCAGTGGTGCCTGTGCAGTCTCTGGACTCACTACAGTTCATCCCCAGTGGAGCCAGTGCACTCTCTGGACTCACTGCACTCCATTCCCACTGGTGACAGTGCACTCTCTGGACTCACTGCACTCCATCCCCACTGGTGCCTGTCCACTCTCTGGACTCACTGCACTGCATCCCCAGTGGTGCCAGTGCACTCTCTGCACTCATGCACTGCATACCCAGTGGTGCCAGTGTATTCTTTGGACTCACTGCACTGCATGAACAGTGGTGCCAGTGCACTCTCTGGACTCACTGCACTGCATCCCCAGTGGTGCCAGTGCACTCTCTGGACTCACTGTAGTGCATCCCCAGTGGTGCCAGTGCAATCTCAGGACTCACTGCAGTGCAGCTCCAGTTGGTGCCAGTGCAGTCTCTGGACTCACTGCACTGCATCCCCAGTGGTGCCAGTGCACTCTCTGGACTCACTGAAGTGCATCCCCAGTGGTGCCAGAGCACTCTCTGGACTCACTGCAGTGCATCCCCAGTGCTGCCAGTGCACTCTCTGGACTCACTGCACTGCATCCCCAGTGGTGCCAGGGCACTCTCTGGAGTCACAGCACTGCATCAACAGTGGTGCCTCTGCACTCTCTGGACTCACTGAAGTGCATCCCCATTGGTGCCAGTGCACTCTCTGGACTCACTGTAGTGCATCCCCAGTGGTGCCAGTGCACTCTCTGGACTCACTGCAGTGCATCCCCAGTAGTGCCAGTGCACTCTCTGGACTCACCAGGGTGCATCCCCAGTGGTGCCAGTGTACTCTCTGGACTCACTGCAGTGCATCCCCAGTGGTGCCAGTGGACTCTCTGGACTCACTGCACTGCATCCCCAGTGGTGCCAGTGCACACTCTGGACTCACGGCACTGTATCACCATTGGTGCCAGGGCACTCTCCGGACTCACTACAGAGCATCCGCAGTGGTGCCAGTGCACTCTTTCGAGTCACTGCAGTGCATCCCCAGTGGTGCCAGTGCACTCTCTGGGCTCACTGCAGTGCATCCCCAGTGGTGCCAGTGCACTCTCAGGAGTCACTGCGCTGCATCCCCAGTGGTTCCAGTGCACTCTCTGGACTCACTGCACTGCATCCCCAGTGGTGCCAGTGCACTCTCCGGAATCACTGCACTGCATCCACAGAAGTGCCAGTGCACTCTCTGGACTTACTGCAGTGCATCCCCAGTGGTGCCCGTGCACTCTCTGGACTCACTGCAGTGCATCCCCAGTGGTGCCAGTGCACTCTCTGGACTCACTGCATTGCATCCCCAGTGGTGCCAGTGCACTCTCTGCACTCAGTGCACTGCATCCCCAGTGGTGCCAGTGCACTCTCTGGACTCACTGCACTGCATCCCCAGTGGTGCCTGTGCAGTCTCTGGACTCACTACAGTTCATCCCCAGTGGAGCCAGTGCACTCTCTGGACTCACTGCACTGCATCCCCAGTGGTTCCAGTGCACTCTCTGGACTCACTGCTATGCATGCCCAGTGGTGCCAGTGCACTCTCTGGACTCACTGCACTGCATCCCCAGTGGTGCCAGTGCACTCTCTGGAGTCGCATCACTGCATCAACAGTGGTGCCTCTGCACTCTCTGGAGTCACTGCACTGCATCCCCAGTGCTGCCAGTGCACTCTCTGGACTCACTGCAGTGCATCCCCACTGGTGCCAGTACACTCTCTGGACTCACTGCACTGCATCCCCAGTGGTGCCAGTGCACTCTCTGGACTCACTGCACTGCATCCCCAGTGGTACCAGTGCACTCTCTGGACTCACTGCACTTCATCACCAGTGGTGCCAGTGCACTCTTTGGACTCACTGCATTGCATCCCCAGTGGTGCCAATGCACTCTCTGGACTCACTACACTGCATCCCCATTGGTGCCAGTGCACTCTCTGGACTCACTGCACTGCATCACCATTGGTGCCAGGGCACTCTCCGGACTCACTGCAGTGCATCCGCAGTGGTGCCAGTGCACTCTTTCGAGTCACTGCAGTGCATCCCCAGTAGTGCCAGTGCACTCTCTGGACTCACTGCAGTGCATCCCCAGTGGTGCCAGTGCACTCTCTGGACTCACTGTAGTGCATCCCCAGTGGTGCCAGTGCACTCTCTGGACTCACTGCAGTGCATCCCCAGTGGTGCCAGTGCACTCTCTGCCCTCACTGCAGTGCATCCCCAGTGGTGCCAGTGCACTCTCTGCACTCACTGCAGTGCATCCCCAGTGGTGCCAGTGCACTCTCTGCACTCACTGAACTGCATCTCCGGTGTTCCCAGAGCACTCTCTGGACTCACCAAGGTGCATCCCCAGTGGTGCCAGTGCACTCTCTGGACTCACTGCAGTGCAGCCCCTGAGGTGCCAGTGTACTCTCTGGACTCACTGCACTGCATCCCCAGAGGTGCCAGTGCACTCTCTGGACTCACTGCACTGCATCCCCAGTGGTGCCAGTGCACTCTCTGGACTCACTGCAGTGCATCCCCAAGGTGCCAGTGCACTCTCTGGACTCACTGCACTGCATCCCCAGTGGTGCCAGTGCACTCTCTGGACTCACTGCAGTGCATCCCCAGTGGTGCCAGTGCACTCTCTGAACTCACCGCACTACATCCCCAGTGGTGTCAGTGCACTCTCTGGACTCACTGCACTGCATCCCCAGTGGTGCCAGTGCACTCTCTGGACTCACCGCATTGCATCCCCAGTGGTGCCAGTGCACTCTCTTGAGTCACTGCACTGCATCCTCAGTGGTGCCAGTGCACTCTCTGGACTCACTGCACTGCATCCCCAGTGGTGCCAGGGCACTCTCTGGACTCACTACACTGCATCCCCTGTGGTCCCAGTGCACTCTCTGCCCTCACTGCAGTGCATCCCCAGTGGTGCCAGTGCACTCTCTGCACTCACTGCAGTGCATCCCCAGTGGTGCCAGTGCAATCTCTGGGCTCACCGGGATGCATCCCCAGTGGTGCCAGTGCACTCTCTGGACTCACTGCACTACATCCCCAGTGGTGCCAGTGCACTCTCTGGACTCACTGCAGTGCATCCCCAGTGGTGCCAGTGCACTCTCTGGACTCACTGCACTGCATCCCCAGTGGTGCCAGTGCACTCTCTGGACTCACTGCAGTGCATCCGCAGTGGTGCCAGTGCACTCTCTGGACTCACTGCAGTGCATCCCCAGTAGTGCCAGTGCACTCTCTGGACTCACTGCGCTGCATCCCCAGTGGTGCCAGTGCACTCTCTGGACTCACTGCACTGCATCCCCAGTGGTGCCAGTGCACTCTCTGAGTCACTGCACTGCATTCCCAGTGGTGCCAGTGCACTCTCTGGACTCACTGCAGTGCATCCCAAGTGGTGCCAGTGCACTGTCTGGACTCACTGCACTGCAACCCCAGTGGTGCCAGTGCACTCTCTGGACTCACCATAGTGCACCACCACTGGTGCCAGTGCACTCTCTGGACTCACCGCACTGCATGCCCAGTGGTGCCAGTGCACTCTCTGGACTCACTGCACTGCATCCCCAAGGTGCCAGTGCACTCTCTAGACTCAACTGCACTGCATCCCCAGTGGTGCCAGTGTAGTGTCTGGACTCACTGTAGTGCATCCCCAGTGGTGCCAGTGCAATCTCAGGACTCACTGCAGTGCAGCTCCAGTTGGTGCCAGTGCAGTCTCTGGACTCACTGCACTGCATCCCCAGTGGTGCCAGTGCACTCTCTGGACTCACTGAAGTGCATCCCCAGTGGTGCCAGAGCACTCTCTGGACTCACTGCACTGCATCCCCAGTGCTGCCAGTGCACTCTCTGGACTCACTGCACTGCATCCCCAGTGGTGCCAGGGCACTCTCTGGAGTCACAGCACTGCATCAACAGTGGTGCCTCTGCACTCTCTGGAGTCACTGCACTGCATCCCCAGTGGTGCCAGTGCACTCTCTGGACTCACTGTAGTGCATCCCCAGTGGTGCCAGTGCACTCTCTGGACTCACTGCAGTGCATCCCCAGTAGTGCCAGTGCACTCTCTGGACTCACCAGGGTGCATCCCCAGTGGTGCCAGTGTACTCTCTGGAATCACTGCAGTGCATCCCCAGTGGTGCCAGTGCACTCTCTGGAGTCACTGCACTGCATCCCCAGTGGTGCCAGTGCACTCTCTGGACTCACTGCATTGCATCCCCAGTGCTGACAGTGCACTCTCTGGACTCACTGCACTGCATCCCCAGTGGTGCCACTGCACTCTCTGGACTCACTGCACTGTATCACCATTGGTGCCAGGGCACTCTCCGGACTCACTGCAGAGCATCCGCAGTGGTGCCAGTGCACTCTTTCGAGTCACTGCAGTGCATCCCCAGTGGTGCCAGTGCACTCTCTGGGCTCACTGCAGTGCATCCCCAGTGGTGCCAGTGCACTCTCTGGACTCACTGCAGTGCATCCCCAGTGCTGCCAGTGCACTCTCTGGACTCACTGCAGTGCATCCCCAGTGGTGCCAGTGCACTCTCTGGACTCACTGCACTGCATCCCCAGTGGTGCCAGTGCACTCTCCGGAATCACTGCACTGCATCCACAGAAGTGCCAGTGCACTCTCTGGACTCACTGCAGTGCATCCCCAGTGGTGCCCGTGCACTCTCTGGACTCACGGCAGTGCATCCCCAGTGGTGCCAGTGCACTCTCTGGACTCACTGCATTGCATCCCCAGTGGTGCCAGTGCACTCTCTGCAGTCACTGCACTGCATCCCCAGTGGTGCCAGTGCACTCTCCGGAATCACTGCACTGCATCCACAGAAGTGCCAGTGCACTCTCTGGACTCACTGCAGTGCATCCCCAGTGGTGCCCGTGCACTCTCTGGACTCACGGCAGTGCATCCCCAGTGGTTCCAGTGCACTCTCTGGACTCTCTGCATTGCATCCCCAGTGGTGCCAGTGCACTCTCTGCAGTCACTGCACTGCATCCCCAGTGGTGCCAGTGCACTCTCTGGAGTCACTGCACTGCATCCCCAGTGGTGCCTGTTCAGTCTCTGGACTCACTGCAGTGCATCCCCAGTGGTGCCAGTGCACTCTCTGGACTCACTGCACTGCATCCCATTGGTGCCAGTGCACTCTCTGGACTCACTGCACTGCATCCCCAGTTGTGACAGTGCACTCTCTGGACTCACTGCACTGCATCCCCAGTGGTGCCAGTGCACTCTCTGGACTCACTGCAGTGCATCCCCAGTGGTGCCAGTGCACTCTCTGGACTCACTGCAGTGCTTCCGCACTGGTGCCAGTGCACTCTCTGCACTCACTGCACTGCATCCCCAGTGTTCCAGTGCACTCTCTGGACTACCTGCACTGCATCCCCAGTGGTGCCAGTGCACTCTCTGGACTCACTGCAGTGCATCCCCAGTGGTGCCAGTGCACTCTCTGGACTCACTGCACTGCATCCCCAGTGATGCCTTTGCACTCTCAGGACTCACTGCACTGCATCCCCAGTGGTGTCAGTGCAATTAATGGACTCACTGTAGTGTAGCTCAGTGGTGCCAGAGCACTCTCTGGACTCACTGCACTGCATCACCAGTGGTGCCAGTGCACTCTCTGGACTCACTGCACTGCATCCCCAGTGGTGCCAGTGCACTGTCTGGACTCACTGCAGTGTATCGCCATTGGAGCCGGTGCACTCTCTGGACTCACTAAACTGCATCCTCAGTGGTGCCAGAGAACTCTCTGGACTCACTGCGGTGCATCCCCAGTGGTGCCAGTGCACTGTCTGGACTCACTGCATCCCCAGTGGTGCCAGGGCACTCTCTGGACTCACAGCACTGCATCCCCATTGGTGGCAGTGCACTCTCTGGACTCACTGCACTAATACCCCAGTGGTGCCAGTGCAGTCTCTGGACTCACTGCACTGCATCCCCAGTGGTGCCAGTACACTCTCTGGACTCACTGCAGTGCATCCCCAGTGGTGCCAGTGCAATTACTGGACTCACTGCAGTGCATCCCCAGTGGTGCCAGTGCACTCTCTGCCCTCACTGCAGTGCATCCCCAGTGGTGCCAGTGCACTCTCTGCACTCACTGCAGTGCATCCCCAGTGGTGCCAGTGCACTCTCTGCACTCACTGAACTGCATCTCCGGTGTTCCCAGAGCACTCTCTGGACTCACCGAGGTGCATCCCCAGTGGTGCCAGTGCACTCTCTGGACTCACTGCAGTGCAGCCCCTGAGGTGCCAGTGTACTCTCTGGACTCACTGCACTGCATCCCCAGTGGTGACAGTGCACTCTCTGGACTCACTGCACTGCATCCCCAGTGGTGCCAGTGCACTCTCTGGACTCACTGCAGTGCATCCCCAAGGTGCCAGTGCACTCTCTGGACTCACTGCACTGCATCCCCAGTGGTGCCAGTGCACTCTCTGGACTCACTGCAGTGCATCCCCAGTGGTGCCAGTGCACTCTCTGTACTCACTGCACTGCATCCCCAGTGGTGCCAGTGCACTCTCTGAACTCACCGCACTGCATCCCCAGTGGTGTCAGTGCACTCTCTGGACTCACTGCACTGCATCCCCAGTGGTGCCAGTGCACTCTCTGGACTCACCGCATTGCATCCCCAGTGGTGCCAGTGCACTCTCTGGACTCACTGCAGTGCATCCCTTGTGGTGCCATTGCACTCTCAGGACTCACTGCACTGCATCCCCAGTGGTGCCTGTGCACTCTCTGGACTCACTGTGCTGCATCCCTATTGGAGCCAGTGCACTCTCTGGACTCACTGCACTGCATCCCCAGTGGTGCCACTGCACTCTCTGGACTCACTGCACTGCATCACCAGTGGTGCCAGTGCACTCTCTGGAGTCAATGCAGTGCATCCCCAGTGGTGCCAGTGCACTTTCTGGAGTCACTGCAGTGCATCCCCTGTTGTGCTAGTGCACTCTCTGCATTCACTGCACTGCATCCCCAGTGGTGCCACTGCACTCTGTGGACTCACTGCAGTGCATCCCGAGTGGTGCCAGTGCACTCTCTGGACTCACTGCACTGCATCCCCAGTGGTGCCAGTGCACTCTCTGGACTAACTGCAGTTCATCCCCAGTGGTGCCAGTCCACTCTCTGGACTCACTGCAGTGCATCCCCAGTGGTGCCAGTGCACTTTCTGGAGTCACTGCAGTGCATCCCCTGTTGTGCTAGTGCACTCTCTGCATTCACTGCACTGCATCCCCAGAAGTGCCAGTGCACTCTCTGGACTCACTGCAGTGCATCCCTTGTGGTGCCATTGCACTCTCAGGACTCACTGCACTGCATCCCCAGTGGTGCCAGTGCACTCTCTGGACTCACTGTGCTGCATCCCTATTGGAGCCAGTGCACTCTCTGGACTCACTGCATTGCATCCCCAGTGGTGCCAGTGCACTGTCTGGACTCACTGCAGTGCATCCCCACTGGTGCCAGTGCACTCTCTGGACTCACTGCAGTGCATCCCCAGTGCTGACAGTGCACTCTCTGGACTCAGTGCACTGCATCCCCAGTGGTGCCAGTGCACTCTCTGGACTCAGTGCAGTGCATCCCCAGTGGTGCCAGTGCACTCTCTGGACTCACTGCACTGCATCCCCAGTGGTGCCAGTGCACTCTCTGAGCTCACTGCACTGCATCCCCAGTGGTGCCAGTGCACTCTCTGGACTCACTGCACTGCATCACCAGTGGTGCCAGTCCACTCTCTGGACTCACTGCAGTGCATCCCAAGTGGTGCCAGTGCACTCTCTGGACTCACTGCACTGCAACCCCAGTGGTGCCAGTGCACTCTCTGGACTCACCATAGTGCACCCCCACTGGTGCCAGTGCACTCTCTGGACTCACCGCACTGCATCCCCAGTGGTGCCAGTGCACTCTCTGGACTCACTGCACTGCATCCCCAAGGTGCCAGTGCACTCTCTAGACTCAACTGCACTGCATCCCCAGTGTTGCCCGTGCACTCTCTGGACTCACTGCAGTGCATCCACAGTGGTGCCAGTGCACTCTCTGGACTCTCTGCATTGCATCCCCAGTGGTGCCAGTGCACTCTCTGCACTCACTGCAGTGCATCCCCAGTGGTGCCAGTGCACTCTCTGGAGTCACTGCACTCCATCCCCACTGGTGCCAGTGCACTCTCTGGACTCACTGCACTCCATCCCCACTGGTGCCAGTCCACTCTCTGGACTCACTGCACTGCATCCCCAGTGGTGCCAGTGCACTCTCTGCACTCATGCACTGCATACCCAGTGGTGCCAGTGTATTCTTTGGAATCACTGCACTGCATCCCCAGTGGTGCCAGTGTAGTGTCTGGACTCACTGTAGTGCATCCCCAGTGGTGCCAGTGCAATCTCAGGACTCACTGCAGTGCAGCTCCAGTTGGTGCCAGTGCAGTCTCTGGACTCACTGCACTGCATCCCCAGTGGTGCCAGTGCACTCTCTGGACTCACTGAAGTGCATCCCCAGTGGTGCCAGAGCACTCTCTGGACTCACTGCACTGCATCCCCAGTGCTGCCAGTGCACTCTCTGGACTCACTGCACTGCATCCCCAGTGGTGCCAGGGCACTCTCTGGAGTCACAGCACTGCATCAACAGTGGTGCCAGTGCACTGTCTGGACTCACTGCAGTGTATCGCCATTGGAGCCGGTGCTCTCTCTGGACTCACTGCAGTGCATCCCCAGTGGTGCCAGAGAACTCTCTGGACTCACTGCAGTGCATCCCCAGTCGTGCCAGTGCACTCTCTGGACTCACTGCATCCCCAGTGGTGCCAGGGCACTCTCTGGACTCACAGAACTGCATCCCCATTGGTGCCAGTGCACTCTCTGAACTCACTGCACTAATACCCCAGTGGTGCCAGTGCAGTCTCTGGACTCACTGCACTGCATCCCCAGTGGTGCCAGTGCACTCTCTGGACTCACCGGGGTGCATCCCCAGTGGTGCCAGTGCACTCTCTGGACTCAGTGCAGTGCATCCCCAGTGGTGCCAGTGCACTCTCTGGACTCACTGCACTGCATCCCCAGTGGTGCCAGTGTACTCTCTGGACTCACTGCACTGCATCACCATTGGTGCCAGTACACTCTCTGGACTCACTGCACTGCATCCCCAGTGGTGCCAGTGCACTTTCTGGAGTCACTGCAGTGCATCCACAGTGGTGCCAGCGCACTCTCTGGAGTCACTGCGCTGCGTCCCCAGTGGTGACAGTTCACTCTCTGGACTCACTGTGCTGCATCCCTAGTGGTGCCAGTGCACTCTCTGGACTCACTGCAGTGCATCCCCAGTGGTGCCAGTGCACTCTCTGGACTCACTGCATCCCCAGTGGTGCCAGGGCACTCTCTGGACTCACAGCACTGCATCCCCACTGGTGCCAGTGCACTCTCTGGACTCACTGCACTAATACCCCAGTGGTGCCAGTGCAGTCTCTGGACTCACTGCACTGCATCCCCAGTGGTGCCAGTGCACTCTCTGGACTCACCGGGGTGCATCCCCAGTGGTGCCAGTGCACTCTCTGGAGTCACTGCACTGCATCCCCAGTGGTGTCAGTGCACTCTCTGGACTCAGTGCAGTGCATCCCCAGTGGTGCCAGTGCATTCTCTGGACTCACTGCACTGCATCCCCAGTGGTGCCAGTGTACTCTCTGGACTCACTGCACTGCATCACCAGTGGTGCCAGTACACTCTCTGGACTCACTGCACTGCATCCCCAGTGGTGCCAGTGCACTTTCTGGAGTCACTGCAGTGCATCCACAGTGGTGCCAGCGCACTCTCTGGAGTCACTGCGCTGCGTCCCCAGTGGTGACAGTTCACTCTCTGGACTCACTGTGCTGCATCCCTAGTGGTGCCAGTGCACTCTCTGGACTCACTGCAGTGTATCCCCTGTGGTGCCAGTGCACTCTGTGGACTCACTGCACTGCATCCCATTGGTGCCAGTGCACTCTCTGGACTCACAGCATTGCATCCCCAGTGGTGCCAGTGCGCTCTCTGGACTCACTGCAGTGCATCCCCAGTGGTGCCAGTGCACTCTCTGGACTCACTGCACTGCATCCCCAGTGGTGCCAGTACACTCTCTGTACTCACTGCAGTGCATTCCCAGTTGTGTCAGTGCACTCTCTGGACTCACTGCAGTGAATCCCCGGTCGTGCCAGTGCACTCTCTGGACTCACTGCACTGCATCTCCAGTGGTGCCAGTTCACTCTCTGGACTCACTGAACTGCATCCCCAGTGGTGCCAGTGCACTCTCTGTAGTCACTGCGCTGCATCCCCAGTGGTGCCAGTGCACTCTCTGGACTCACTGTGCTGCATCCTCAGTGGTGCCAGTGCACTCTCTGGACTCACTGCAGTGTATCCCCTGTGGTGCCAGTGCACTCTGTGCTCTCAATGCACTGCATCCCAGTGGTGCCAGTGCACTCTCTGGACTCACTGCAGTGCAGCCCCTTAGGTGCCAGTGCACTCTCTGGAGTCACTGCAGTGAATCCCCGGTTGTGCCAGTTCACTCTCTGGACTCACTGAACTGAATCCCCAGTGGTGCCAGTGCACTCTCTGGACTCACTGTACTGCATCCCCAGTGGTGCCTGTGAAGTCTCTGGACTCACTGCAGTCCATCCCCAGTGGTGCCAGTGCACTCTCTGGACTCACTGTACTGCATCCCCAGTGGTGCCACTGCACTCTCTGGACTCACTGCACTGCATCACCAGTGGTGCCAGTGCACTCTCTGGAGTCAATGCAGTGCATCCCCAGTGGTGCCAGTGCACTTTCTGGAGTCACTGCAGTGCATCCCCTGTTGTGCTAGTGCACTCTCTGCATTCACTGCACTGCATCCCCAGTGGTGCCACTGCACTCTGTGGACTCACTGCAGTGCATCCCGAGTGGTGCCAGTGCACTCTCTGGACTCACTGCACTGCATCCCCAGTGGTGCCAGTGCACTCTCTGGACTAACTGCAGTTCATCCCCAGTGGTGCCAGTCCACTCTCTGGACTCACTGCAGTGCATCCCCAGTGGTGCCAGTGCACTTTCTGGAGTCACTGCAGTGCATCCCCTGTTGTGCTAGTGCACTCTCTGCATTCACTGCACTGCATCCCCAGAAGTGCCAGTGCACTCTCTGGACTCACTGCAGTGCATCCCTTGTGGTGCCATTGCACTCTCAGGACTCACTGCACTGCATCCCCAGTGGTGCCAGTGCACTCTCTGGACTCACTGTGCTGCATCCCTATTGGAGCCAGTGCACTCTCTGGACTCACTGCATTGCATCCCCAGTGGTGCCAGTGCACTGTCTGGACTCACTGCAGTGCATCCCCACTGGTGCCAGTGCACTCTCTGGACTCACTGCAGTGCATCCCCAGTGCTGACAGTGCACTCTCTGGACTCAGTGCACTGCATCCCCAGTGGTGCCAGTGCACTCTCTGGACTCAGTGCAGTGCATCCCCAGTGGTGCCAGTGCACTCTCTGGACTCACTGCACTGCATCCCCACTGGTGCCAGTGCACTCTCTGAGCTCACTGCACTGCATCCCCAGTGGTGCCAGTGCACTCTCTGGACTCACTGCACTGCATCACCAGTGGTGCCAGTGCACTCTCTGGACTCACTGCACTGCATCCCCAGTGGTGCCAGTGCACTCTCTGGACTCACTGCACTGCATCCCCAGTGGTGGCAGTGCACTCTCTGGAGTCACTGCGCTGCGTCCCCAGTGGTGCCAGTGCACTCTCTGGACTCACTGTGCTGCATCCCTAGTGGTGCCAGTGCACTCTCTGGACTCACTGCACTGCATCCCCAGTGGTGCCAGTGCACTCTCTGAGCTCACTGCACTGCATCCCCAGTAGTGCCAGTGCACTCTCTGGACTCACTGCACTGCATCCCCATTGGTGCCAGTGCACTCTCTGGACTCACAGCAGTGCATCCCCAATGGTGCCAGTGCAATTACTGGACTCACAGCAGTGCAGATCAGTGGTGCCAGAGCACTCTCTGGACTCACTGCACTGCATTCCCAGTGGTGCCAGTGCACTCTGTGGATTCACTGCACTCCATCCCCAGTGGTGCCACTGCACTCTCTGGACTCACTGCAGTGTATCCCCATTGGAGCCGGTGCACTCTCTGGACTCACTAAACTGCATCACCAGTGGTGCCAGAGAACTCTCTGGACTCACTGCACTGCATCCCCAGTGGTGCCAGTGCACTCTCTGGACTCACCCGGGTGCATCCCCAGTGGTACCAGTGCACTCTCTGGACTCACTGCAGTGCATCCCCTGTGATGCCAGTACACTCTCTGGACTCACTGCAGTGCATCCCCAGTGGTGCCAGTGCACGCTCTGGACTCACTGCACTGCATTCCCACTGGTGCCAGTGCACTCTCTGGACTCACTGCACTGCATCCCCATTGGTGCCAGTGCACTCTCTGGACTCACTGCAGTGCATCCCCAGTGGTGCCAGTGCACTCTCTGGACTCACTGCACTGCATCACTATTGGTGCCAGGGCACTCTCCGGACTCACTGCAGTGCATCCGCAGTGGTGCCAGTGCACTCTTTCGAGTCACTGCACTGCATCCCCATTAGTGCCAGTGCATTCTCTGGACTCACTGCAGTGCATCCCCACTGGTGCCAGTGTACTCTCTGGACTCACTGCACTGAATCACCAGTGGTGCCAGTGCACTCTCTGGACTCACTGCACTGCATCACCAGTGGAGCCAGTGCACTCTCTAGACTCACTGCAGTGCATCTCCAGTGGTGCCAGTGCACTCTCTGGACTCACTGCAGTGCATCCACAGTGGTGCCAGTGCACTCTCTGGACTCACTGCAGTGCATCACCAGTGGTGCCAGTGCACTCTCTGGACTCACTGCACTGCATCCCCAGTGGTGCCAGTGCACTCTCTGGACTCACTGCAGTGCATCCCCACTGCTGCCAGTGCACTCTCTGGACTCACTGCACTGCATCCCCAGTGGTGCCAGTGCACTCTCTGGACTCACTGCAGTGCATCCCCAGTGGTGCCAGTGTAGTCTCTGGACTCACTGCAGTGCATCCGCAGTGGTGCCAGTGCACTCTTTCAAGTCACTGCACTGCATCCCCATTAGTGCCAGTGCAGTCTCTGGACTCACTGCAGTACATCCCCAGTGGTGCCAGTGCACTCTCTGGACTCACTGCAGTGCATCTCCAGTGGTGCCAGTGCACTCTCTGCACTCACTGCACTGCATCCCCAGTGGTGCCAGTGTACTCTCTGGACTCACTGCACTGCATCTCCAGTGGTGCCAGTGCACTCTCTGGACTCACTGCAGAGCATCCCCAGTGGTGCCAGTGCACTTTCTGGAGTCACTGCAGTGCATCCCCTGCTGTGCTAGTGCACTCTCTGCATTCACTGCACTGCATCCCCAGAAGTGCCAGTGCACTCTCTGGACTCACTGCACTGCATCCCCACTGGTGCCAGTGCACTCTCTGGACTCACTGCATTGCATCCCCAGTGGTGCCAGTGCACTCTCTGGACTCACTGCACTGCATCCCCAGTGGAGCCAGTGCACTCTCTGGACTCACTGCAGTGCATCCCCAGTGGTGCCAGTGCACTCTCTGGACTCACTGCACTGCATCCCCAGTGGTGCCAGTGCACTCTCTGGACTCACTGCAGTGCATCACCAGCGGTGCCAGTGCACTCTGTGGACTCACTGCACTGCATCCCCAGTGGTGCCAGTGCACTCTCTGGACTCACTGCAGTGCATCCCCAGTGGTGCCAGTGCACTCTGTGGACTCACTGCACTGCATCCCCAGTGGTGCCAGTGCACGCTCTGGACCCACTGCAGTGCATCCCCACTGGTGCCAGTGCACTCTCTGGACTCACTGCAGTGCATCCCCCGTGGTGCCAGTGCACTCTCTGTAGTTACTGTGCTGCGTCCCCAGTGGTGACTGTTCACTCTCTGGACTCACTGCACTTCATCCCAGTGGTGCCAGTGCACTCTCTGGACTCACTGCACTGCATCCCCAGTGGTGCCAGTGCACTCTCTGGACTCACTGCACTGCATCCCCAGTGGTGTCAGTGCACTCTCTGGACTCACTGCAGTGCAGCCCCTGAGGTGCCAGTGCACTCTCTGTACTCACTGCAGTGCATTCCCAGTGGTGTCAGTGCACTATCTGGACTCACTGCAGTGCATCCCCCGTGGTGCCAGTGCACTCTCTGTAGTTACTGCACTGCATCCCCAGTGGTGCCAGTGCAATCTCTGGACTCACTGCACTGCATCCCCAGTGGTGCCAGTGCACTCTCTGGACTCACTGCGCTGCGTCCCCAGTGGTGACAGTTCACTCTCTGGACTTACTGTGCTGCATCCCCAGTGGTGCCAGTGCACTCTCTGGACTCACTGCAGTGCAACCCCAGTGGTGCCAGACTACTCTCTGGACTCACTGCACTGTAACCCCTGTGGTGCCATTGCAATCTCGGGACTCACAGCAGTGCAGCTCCAGTTGGTGCCAGTGCACTCTCTGGACTCACTGCACTGCATCCCCAGTGGTGCCAGTGCACTCTCTGGACTCACTGCATTGCATCACCTGTGGTGCCATTGCACTCTCAGGACTCACTGCACTGCATCCCCAGTGGTGCCAGTGCACTTTCTGGACTCACTGCACTGCATCCCCATTGGAGCCAGTGCACTCTCTGGACTCACTGCACTGCATCCCCAGTGGTGCCAGTGCAATCTCTGGTCTCACTGCACTGCATCCCCACTGGTGCCAGTGCACTCTTTGGACTCACTGCAGTGCATCCCCAGTGCTGAGAGTGCACTCTCTGGAAACAGTGCACTGCATCCCCAGTGGTGCCAGTGCACTCTCTGGACTCACTGCACTGCATCACCAGTGGTGACAGTTCACTTTCTGGACTCACTGCACTGCATCCCCAGTGGTGCCAGTGCACTCTCTGGACTCACTGCACTGCATCAACAGTGGTGCCAGTGCACTCTCTGGACTCACTGCACTGCATCCCCAGTGGTGCCAGTGCACTCTCTGGACTCACTGCAGTGCATCCCCTGTGGTGCCATTGCACTCTCAGGACTCACTGCACTGCATCCCCAGTGGTGCCAGTGCACTCTCTGGACTCACAGCACTGCATCACCAGTGGTGCCAGTGTACTCTCTGGACTCACTGCACTGCATCACCATTGGTGCCAGTGCACTCTCTGGACTCACTGCACTGCATCCCCAGTGGTGCCAGTGCACTCTCTGGACTCACAGCACTGCGTCCCCATTGGTGCCAGTGCACTCTCTGGACTCACTGCACTAAAACACCTGTGGTGCCAGTGCAGTCTCTGATCTCACTGCACTGCATCCCCAGTGGTGCCAGTGCACTCTCTGGACTCACTGTAGTGCATCCCCAGTGCTGAGAATGCACTCTCCGGACTCACTGCAGTGCATCCCCAGTGGTGCCAGTGCACTCTTTCGAGTCACTGCACTGCATCCCCATTAGTGCCAGTGCAGTCTCTGGACTCACTGCACTGCATCCCCAGTGGTGCCAGTGCACTCTCTGGACTCACTGCACTGCATCCCCAGTGGTGCCAGTGCACTCTCTGGACTCACTGCTCTGCATCCCCATTTGTGCCAGTGCACTCTCTGGACTCACTGCACTGCAGCCCCAGTGGTGCCAGTTCACTCTCTGGACTCACTGCAGAGCATCTCCAGTGGTGCCAGTGCACTTTCTGGACTCACTGCAGTGCATCCCCAGTGGTGCCAGTGCACTCTCTGGACTCACTGCAGTGCATCCCCAGTGGTGCCAGTGCACTCTCTGGACTCACTGCACTGCATCCCCACTCGTGCCAGTGCACTTTCTGGACTCACTGCATTGCATCCCCAGTGGTGCCAGTGCACTCTCTGGACTCACTGCACTGCATCCCCAGTGGAGCCAGTGCACTCTCTGGACTCACTGCAGTGCATCTCCATTGGTGCCAGTGCACTCTCTGGACTCACTGCACTGCATCCCCAGTGGTGCCAGTGCACTCTCTGGACTCACAGCACTGCGTCCCCATTGGTGCCAGTGCACTCTCTGGACTCACTGCACTAAAACACCTGTGGTGCCTGTGCAGTCTCTGATCTCACTGCACTGCATCCCCAGTGGTGCCAGTGCACTCTCTGGACTCACTGTAGTGCATCCCCAGTGCTGAGAATGCACTCTCCGGACTCACTGCAGTGCATCCGCAGTGGTGCCAGTGCACTCTTTCGAGTCACTGCACTGCATCCCCATTAGTGCCAGTGCAGTCTCTGGACTCACTGCACTGCATCCCCAGTGGTTCCAGTGCACTCTCTGGACTCACTGCACTGCATCCCCAGTGGTGCCAGTGCACTCTCTGGACTCACTGCTCTGCATCCCCATTTGTGCCAGTGCACTCTCTGGACTCACTGCACTGCAGCCCCAGTGGTGCCAGTTCACTCTCTGGACTCACTGCAGAGCATCTCCAGTGGTGCCAGTGCACTTTCTGGACTCACTGCAGTGCATCCCCAGTGGTACCAGTGCACTCTCTGGACTCACTGCAGTGCATCCCCAGTGGTGCCAGTGCACTCTCTGGACTCACTGCACTGCATCCCCACTCGTGCCAGTGCACTCTCTGGACTCACTGCATTACATCCCCAGTGGTGCCAGTGCACTCTCTGGACTCACTGCACTGCATCCCCAGTGGAGCCAGTGCACTCTCTGGACTCACTGCAGTGCATCTCCATTGGTGCCAGTGCACTCTCTGGACTCACTGCACTGCATCCCCAGTGGTGCCAGTGCACTCTCTGGACTCACGGCAGTGCATCCCCAGTGGTGCCAGTGCACTCTCTGGACTCACTGCACTGCATCCCCAGTGGTGCCAGTGCACTCTCTGGACTCACTGCACTGCATCCCCAGTGGTGCCAGTGCACTCTCTGGACTCACTGCACTGCATCCCCGGTGGTGCCAGTGCACGCTCTGGACCCACTGCACTGCATCCCCACTGGTGCCAGTGCACTCTCTGGACTCACTGAAGTGCATCCCCCGTGGTGCCAGTGCACGCTCTGTAGTCACTGTGCTGCGTCCCCAGTGGTGACAGTTCACTCTCTGGACTCACTGTGCTGCATCCCCAGTGGTGCCAGTGCACTCTCTGGATCCACTGCAGTGCATCTCCAGTGGTGCCAGTGCACTCTCTGGACTCACTGCACTGCATCCCCGGAGGTGCCAGTGCACTCTCTGGACTCACTGCACTGCATCCCCGGAGGTGCCAGTGCACTCTCTGGACTCACTGCAGTGCATCCCCACTGGTGCCAGTGCACTCTCTGGACTCACTGAAGTGCATCACCTGCGGTGCCAGTGCACTCTCAGGACTCACTGCACTGCATCCCCACTGGTGCCAGTGCACTCTCTGGACTCAGTGCAGTGCATCCCCAGTGGAGCCAGTGCACTCTCTGGACTCACTGAAGTGCATCTCCTGTGGTGCCAGTGCACTCTCTGGACTCACTGCAGTGCATCCCCAGTGGTGCCAGTGCACTCTCTGGACTCACTGCACTGCATCACCAGTGGTGCCAGTGCACTCGCTGGAGTCACTGCACTGCATCCCCAGTGGTGCCAGTGTACTCTCTGGACTCACTGCACTGCATCCCCAGTGGTGCCACTGCACTCTGTGGACTCACTGCAGTGCAGCCCGTGAGGTGCCAGTGCACTCTCTGCACTCACTGCAGTGCATCCCCAGTGGTGCCAGTGCACTCTCTGGAGTCACTGCACTGCATCCCCAGTGGTGCCTGTGCAGTCTCTGGACTCACTACAGTTCATCCCCAGTGGAGCCAGTGCACTCTCTGGACTCACTGCACTCCATTCCCACTGGTGACAGTGCACTCTCTGGACTCACTGCACTCCATCCCCACTGGTGCCTGTCCACTCTCTGGACTCACTGCACTGCATCCCCAGTGGTGCCAGTGCACTCTCTGCACTCATGCACTGCATACCCAGTGGTGCCAGTGTATTCTTTGGACTCACTGCACTGCATGAACAGTGGTGCCAGTGCACTCTCTGGACTCACTGCACTGCATCCCCAGTGGTGCCAGTGTAGTGTCTGGACTCACTGTAGTGCATCCCCAGTGGTGCCAGTGCAATCTCAGGACTCACTGCAGTGCAGCTCCAGTTGGTGCCAGTGCAGTCTCTGGACTCACTGCACTGCATCCCCAGTGGTGCCAGTGCACTCTCTGGACTCACTGAAGTGCATCCCCAGTGGTGCCAGAGCACTCTCTGGACTCACTGCAGTGCATCCCCAGTGCTGCCAGTGCACTCTCTGGACTCACTGCACTGCATCCCCAGTGGTGCCAGGGCACTCTCTGGAGTCACAGCACTGCATCAACAGTGGTGCCTCTGCACTCTCTGGAGTCACTGCACTGCATCCCCAGTGGTGCCAGTGCACTCTCTGGACTCACTGTAGTGCATCCCCAGTGGTGCCAGTGCACTCTCTGGACTCACTGCAGTGCATCCCCAGTAGTGCCAGTGCACTCTCTGGACTCACCAGGGTGCATCCCCAGTGGTGCCAGTGTACTCTCTGGACTCACTGCAGTGCATCCCCAGTGGTGCCAGTGCACTCTCTGGACTCACTGCACTGCATCCCCAGTGGTGCCAGTGCACACTCTGGACTCACGGCACTGTATCACCATTGGTGCCAGGGCACTCTCCGGACTCACTACAGAGCATCCGCAGTGGTGCCAGTGCACTCTTTCGAGTCACTGCAGTGCATCCCCAGTGGTGCCAGTGCACTCTCTGGGCTCACTGCAGTGCATCCCCAGTGGTGCCAGTGCACTCTCAGGAGTCACTGCGCTGCATCCCCAGTGGTTCCAGTGCACTCTCTGGACTCACTGCACTGCATCCCCAGTGGTGCCAGTGCACTCTCCGGAATCACTGCACTGCATCCACAGAAGTGCCAGTGCACTCTCTGGACTTACTGCAGTGCATCCCCAGTGGTGCCCGTGCACTCTCTGGACTCACTGCAGTGCATCCCCAGTGGTGCCAGTGCACTCTCTGGACTCACTGCATTGCATCCCCAGTGGTGCCAGTGCACTCTCTGCACTCAGTGCACTGCATCCCCAGTGGTGCCAGTGCACTCTCTGGACTCACTGCACTGCATCCCCAGTGGTGCCTGTGCAGTCTCTGGACTCACTACAGTTCATCCCCAGTGGAGCCAGTGCACTCTCTGGACTCACTGCACTGCATCCCCAGTGGTGCCAGTGCACTCTCTGGACTCACTGCTATGCATGCCCAGTGGTGCCAGTGCACTCTCTGGACTCACTGCACTGCATCCCCAGTGGTGCCAGTGCACTCTCTGGAGTCGCATCACTGCATCAACAGTGGTGCCTCTGCACTCTCTGGAGTCACTGCACTGCATCCCCAGTGCTGCCAGTGCACTCTCTGGACTCACTGCAGTGCATCCCCACTGGTGCCAGTACACTCTCTGGACTCACTGCACTGTATCCCCAGTGGTGCCAGTGCACTCTCTGGACTCACTGCACTGCATCCCCAGTGGTACCAGTGCACTCTCTGGACTCACTGCACTTCATCACCAGTGGTGCCAGTGCACTCTTTGGACTCACTGCATTGCATCCCCAGTGGTGCCAATGCACTCTCTGGACTCACTACACTGCATCCCCATTGGTGCCAGTGCACTCTCTGGACTCACTGCACTGCATCACCATTGGTGCCAGGGCACTCTCCGGACTCACTGCAGTGCATCCGCAGTGGTGCCAGTGCACTCTTTCGAGTCACTGCAGTGCATCCCCAGTAGTGCCAGTGCACTCTCTGGACTCACTGCAGTGCATCCCCAGTGGTGCCAGTGCACTCTCTGCACTCACTGCAGTGCATCCCCAGTGGTGCCAGTGCACTCTCTGGACTCACTGCAGTGCATCCCCAGTGGTGCCAGTGCACTCTCTGCCCTCACTGCAGTGCATCCCCAGTGGTGCCAGTGCACTCTCTGCACTCACTGCAGTGCATCCCCAGTGGTGCCAGTGCACTCTCTGCACTCACTGAACTGCATCTCCGGTGTTCCCAGAGCACTCTCTGGACTCACCAAGGTGCATCCCCAGTGGTGCCAGTGCACTCTCTGGACTCACTGCAGTGCAGCCCCTGAGGTGCCAGTGTACTCTCTGGACTCACTGCACTGCATCCCCAGAGGTGCCAGTGCACTCTCTGGACTCACTGCACTGCATCCCCAGTGGTGCCAGTGCACTCTCTGGACTCACTGCAGTGCATCCCCAAGGTGCCAGTGCACTCTCTGGACTCACTGCACTGCATCCCCAGTGGTGCCAGTGCACTCTCTGGACTCACTGCAGTGCATCCCCAGTGGTGCCAGTGCACTCTCTGAACTCACCGCACTACATCCCCAGTGGTGTCAGTGCACTCTCTGGACTCACTGCACTGCATCCCCAGTGGTGCCAGTGCACTCTCTGGACTCACCGCATTGCATCCCCAGTGGTGCCAGTGCACTCTCTTGAGTCACTGCACTGCATCCTCAGTGGTGCCAGTGCACTCTCTGGACTCACTGCACTGCATCCCCAGTGGTGCCAGGGCACTCTCTGGACTCACTACACTGCATCCCCTGTGGTCCCAGTGCACTCTCTGCCCTCACTGCAGTGCATCCCCAGTGGTGCCAGTGCACTCTCTGCACTCACTGCAGTGCATCCCCAGTGGTGCCAGTGCAATCTCTGGGCTCACCGGGATGCATCCCCAGTGGTGCCAGTGCACTCTCTGGACTCACTGCACTACATCCCCAGTGGTGCCAGTGCACTCTCTGGACTCACTGCAGTGCATCCCCAGTGGTGCCAGTGCACTCTCTGGACTCACTGCACTGCATCCCCAGTGGTGCCAGTGCACTCTCTGGACTCACTGCAGTGCATCCGCAGTGGTGCCAGTGCACTCTCTGGACTCACTGCAGTGCATCCCCAGTAGTGCCAGTGCACTCTCTGGACTCACTGCGCTGCATCCCCAGTGGTGCCAGTGCACTCTCTGGACTCACTGCACTGCATCCCCAGTGGTGCCAGTGCACTCTCTGAGTCACTGCACTGCATTCCCAGTGGTGCCAGTGCACTCTCTGGACTCACTGCAGTGCATCCCAAGTGGTGCCAGTGCACTGTCTGGACTCACTGCACTGCAACCCCAGTGGTGCCAGTGCACTCTCTGGACTCACCATAGTGCACCACCACTGGTGCCAGTGCACTCTCTGGACTCACCGCACTGCATGCCCAGTGGTGCCAGTGCACTCTCTGGACTCACTGCACTGCATCCCCAAGGTGCCAGTGCACTCTCTAGACTCAACTGCACTGCATCCCCAGTGGTGCCAGTGTAGTGTCTGGACTCACTGTAGTGCATCCCCAGTGGTGCCAGTGCAATCTCAGGACTCACTGCAGTGCAGCTCCAGTTGGTGCCAGTGCAGTCTCTGGACTCACTGCACTGCATCCCCAGTGGTGCCAGTGCACTCTCTGGACTCACTGAAGTGCATCCCCAGTGGTGCCAGAGCACTCTCTGGACTCACTGCACTGCATCCCCAGTGCTGCCAGTGCACTCTCTGGACTCACTGCACTGCATCCCCAGTGGTGCCAGGGCACTCTCTGGAGTCACAGCACTGCATCAACAGTGGTGCCTCTGCACTCTCTGGAGTCACTGCACTGCATCCCCAGTGGTGCCAGTGCACTCTCTGGACTCACTGTAGTGCATCCCCAGTGGTGCCAGTGCACTCTCTGGACTCACTGCAGTGCATCCCCAGTAGTGCCAGTGCACTCTCTGGACTCACCAGGGTGCATCCCCAGTGGTGCCAGTGTACTCTCTGGAATCACTGCAGTGCATCCCCAGTGGTGCCAGTGCACTCTCTGGAGTCACTGCACTGCATCCCCAGTGGTGCCAGTGCACTCTCTGGACTCACTGCATTGCATCCCCAGTGCTGACAGTGCACTCTCTGGACTCACTGCACTGCATCCCCAGTGGTGCCACTGCACTCTCTGGACTCACTGCACTGTATCACCATTGGTGCCAGGGCACTCTCCGGACTCACTGCAGAGCATCCGCAGTGGTGCCAGTGCACTCTTTCGAGTCACTGCAGTGCATCCCCAGTGGTGCCAGTGCACTCTCTGGGCTCACTGCAGTGCATCCCCAGTGGTGCCAGTGCACTCTCTGGACTCACTGCAGTGCATCCCCAGTGCTGCCAGTGCACTCTCTGGACTCACTGCAGTGCATCCCCAGTGGTGCCAGTGCACTCTCTGGACTCACTGCACTGCATCCCCAGTGGTGCCAGTGCACTCTCCGGAATCACTGCACTGCATCCACAGAAGTGCCAGTGCACTCTCTGGACTCACTGCAGTGCATCCCCAGTGGTGCCCGTGCACTCTCTGGACTCACGGCAGTGCATCCCCAGTGGTGCCAGTGCACTCTCTGGACTCACTGCATTGCATCCCCAGTGGTGCCAGTGCACTCTCTGCAGTCACTGCACTGCATCCCCAGTGGTGCCAGTGCACTCTCCGGAATCACTGCACTGCATCCACAGAAGTGCCAGTGCACTCTCTGGACTCACTGCAGTGCATCCCCAGTGGTGCCCGTGCACTCTCTGGACTCACGGCAGTGCATCCCCAGTGGTTCCAGTGCACTCTCTGGACTCTCTGCATTGCATCCCCAGTGGTGCCAGTGCACTCTCTGCAGTCACTGCACTGCATCCCCAGTGGTGCCAGTGCACTCTCTGGAGTCACTGCACTGCATCCCCAGTGGTGCCTGTTCAGTCTCTGGACTCACTGCAGTGCATCCCCAGTGGTGCCAGTGCACTCTCTGGACTCACTGCACTGCATCCCATTGGTGCCAGTGCACTCTCTGGACTCACTGCACTGCATCCCCAGTGGTGACAGTGCACTCTCTGGACTCACTGCACTGCATCCCCAGTGGTGCCAGTGCACTCTCTGGACTCACTGCAGTGCATCCCCAGTGGTGCCAGTGCACTCTCTGGACTCACTGCAGTGCTTCCGCACTGGTGCCAGTGCACTCTCTGCACTCACTGCACTGCATCCCCAGTGTTCCAGTGCACTCTCTGGACTACCTGCACTGCATCCCCAGTGGTGCCAGTGCACTCTCTGGACTCACTGCAGTGCATCCCCAGTGGTGCCAGTGCACTCTCTGGACTCACTGCACTGCATCCCCAGTGATGCCTTTGCACTCTCAGGACTCACTGCACTGCATCCCCAGTGGTGTCAGTGCAATTAATGGACTCACTGTAGTGTAGCTCAGTGGTGCCAGAGCACTCTCTGGACTCACTGCACTGCATCACCAGTGGTGCCAGTGCACTCTCTGGACTCACTGCACTGCATCCCCAGTGGTGCCAGTGCACTGTCTGGACTCACTGCAGTGTATCGCCATTGGAGCCGGTGCACTCTCTGGACTCACTAAACTGCATCCTCAGTGGTGCCAGAGAACTCTCTGGACTCACTGCGGTGCATCCCCAGTGGTGCCAGTGCACTGTCTGGACTCACTGCATCCCCAGTGGTGCCAGGGCACTCTCTGGACTCACAGCACTGCATCCCCATTGGTGGCAGTGCACTCTCTGGACTCACTGCACTAATACCCCAGTGGTGCCAGTGCAGTCTCTGGACTCACTGCACTGCATCCCCAGTGGTGCCAGTACACTCTCTGGACTCACTGCAGTGCATCCCCAGTGGTGCCAGTGCAATTACTGGACTCACTGCAGTGCATCCCCAGTGGTGCCAGTGCACTCTCTGCCCTCACTGCAGTGCATCCCCAGTGGTGCCAGTGCACTCTCTGCACTCACTGCAGTGCATCCCCAGTGGTGCCAGTGCACTCTCTGCACTCACTGAACTGCATCTCCGGTGTTCCCAGAGCACTCTCTGGACTCACCGAGGTGCATCCCCAGTGGTGCCAGTGCACTCTCTGGACTCACTGCAGTGCAGCCCCTGAGGTGCCAGTGTACTCTCTGGACTCACTGCACTGCATCCCCAGTGGTGACAGTGCACTCTCTGGACTCACTGCACTGCATCCCCAGTGGTGCCAGTGCACTCTCTGGACTCACTGCAGTGCATCCCCAAGGTGCCAGTGCACTCTCTGGACTCACTGCACTGCATCCCCAGTGGTGCCAGTGCACTCTCTGGACTCACTGCAGTGCATCCCCAGTGGTGCCAGTGCACTCTCTGTACTCACTGCACTGCATCCCCAGTGGTGCCAGTGCACTCTCTGAACTCACCGCACTGCATCCCCAGTGGTGTCAGTGCACTCTCTGGACTCACTGCACTGCATCCCCAGTGGTGCCAGTGCACTCTCTGGACTCACCGCATTGCATCCCCAGTGGTGCCAGTGCACTCTCTGGACTCACTGCAGTGCATCCCTTGTGGTGCCATTGCACTCTCAGGACTCACTGCACTGCATCCCCAGTGGTGCCTGTGCACTCTCTGGACTCACTGTGCTGCATCCCTATTGGAGCCAGTGCACTCTCTGGACTCACTGCACTGCATCCCCAGTGGTGCCACTGCACTCTCTGGACTCACTGCACTGCATCACCAGTGGTGCCAGTGCACTCTCTGGAGTCAATGCAGTGCATCCCCAGTGGTGCCAGTGCACTTTCTGGAGTCACTGCAGTGCATCCCCTGTTGTGCTAGTGCACTCTCTGCATTCACTGCACTGCATCCCCAGTGGTGCCACTGCACTCTGTGGACTCACTGCAGTGCATCCCGAGTGGTGCCAGTGCACTCTCTGGACTCACTGCACTGCATCCCCAGTGGTGCCAGTGCACTCTCTGGACTAACTGCAGTTCATCCCCAGTGGTGCCAGTCCACTCTCTGGACTCACTGCAGTGCATCCCCAGTGGTGCCAGTGCACTTTCTGGAGTCACTGCAGTGCATCCCCTGTTGTGCTAGTGCACTCTCTGCATTCACTGCACTGCATCCCCAGAAGTGCCAGTGCACTCTCTGGACTCACTGCAGTGCATCCCTTGTGGTGCCATTGCACTCTCAGGACTCACTGCACTGCATCCCCAGTGGTGCCAGTGCACTCTCTGGACTCACTGTGCTGCATCCCTATTGGAGCCAGTGCACTCTCTGGACTCACTGCATTGCATCCCCAGTGGTGCCAGTGCACTGTCTGGACTCACTGCAGTGCATCCCCACTGGTGCCAGTGCACTCTCTGGACTCACTGCAGTGCATCCCCAGTGCTGACAGTGCACTCTCTGGACTCAGTGCAGTGCATCCCCAGTGGTGCCAGTGCACTCTCTGGACTCACTGCACTGCATCCCCAGTGGTGCCAGTGCACTCTCTGAGCTCACTGCACTGCATCCCCAGTGGTGCCAGTGCACTCTCTGGACTCACTGCACTGCATCACCAGTGGTGCCAGTGCACTCTCTGGACTCACTGCACTGCATCCCCAGTGGTGCCAGTGCACTCTCTGGACTCACTGCAGTGCATCCCCAGTGGTGGCAGTGCACTCTCTGGAGTCACTGCGCTGCGTCCCCAGTGGTGCCAGTGCACTCTCTGGACTCACTGTGCTGCATCCCTAGTGGTGCCAGTGCACTCTGTGGACTCACTGCACTGCATCCCCAGTGGTGCCAGTGCACTCTCTGAGCTCACTGCACTGCATCCCCAGTAGTGCCAGTGCACTCTCTGGACTCACTGCACTGCATCCCCATTGGTGCCAGTGCACTCTCTGGACTCACAGCAGTGCATCCCCAATGGTGCCAGTGAAATTACTGGACTCACAGCAGTGCAGATCAGTGGTGCCAGAGCACTCTCTGGACTCACTGCACTGCATTCCCAGTGGTGCCAGTGCACTCTGTGGATTCACTGCACTCCATCCCCAGTGGTGCCACTGCACTCTCTGGACTCACTGCAGTGTATCCCCATTGGAGCCGGTGCACTCTCTGGACTCACTAAACTGCATCACCAGTGGTGCCAGAGAACTCTCTGGACTCACTGCACTGCATCCCCAGTGGTGCCAGTGCACTCTCTGGACTCACCCGGGTGCATCCCCAGTGGTGCCAGTGCACTCTCTGGACTCACTGCAGTGCATCCCCTGTGATGCCAGTACACTCTCTGGACTCACTGCAGTGCATCCCCAGTGGTGCCAGTGCACGCTCTGGACTCACTGCACTGCATTCCCACTGGTGCCAGTGCACTCTCTGGACTCACTGCACTGCATCCCCATTGGTGCCAGTGCACTCTCTGGACTCACTGCAGTGCATCCCCAGTGGTGCCAGTGCACTCTCTGGACTCACTGCACTGCATCACTATTGGTGCCAGGGCACTCTCCGGACTCACTGCAGTGCATCCGCAGTGGTGCCAGTGCACTCTTTCGAGTCACTGCACTGCATCCCCATTAGTGCCAGTGCATTCTCTGGACTCACTGCAGTGCATCCCCACTGGTGCCAGTGTACTCTCTGGACTCACTGCACTGAATCACCAGTGGTGCCAGTGCACTCTCTGGACTCACTGCACTGCATCACCAGTGGAGCCAGTGCACTCTCTAGACTCACTGCAGTGCATCTCCAGTGGTGCCAGTGCACTCTCTGGACTCACTGCAGTGCATCCACAGTGGTGCCAGTGCACTCTCTGCACTCACTGCAGTGCATCACCAGTGGTGCCAGTGCACTCTCTGGACTCACTGCACTGCATCCCCAGTGGTGCCAGTGCACTCTCTGGACTCACTGCAGTGCATCCCCACTGCTGCCAGTGCACTCTCTGGACTCACTGCACTGCATCACCAGTGGTGCCAGTGCACTCTCTGGACTCACTGCAGTGCATCCCCAGTGGTGCCAGTGTAGTCTCTGGACTCACTGCAGTGCATCCGCAGTGGTGCCAGTGCACTCTTTCAAGTCACTGCACTGCATCCCCATTAGTGCCAGTGCAGTCTCTGGACTCACTGCAGTACATCCCCAGTGGTGCCAGTGCACTCTCTGGACTCACTGCAGTGCATCTCCAGTGGTGCCAGTGCACTCTCTGCACTCACTGCACTGCATCCCCAGTGGTGCCAGTGTACTCTCTGGACTCACTGCACTGCATCTCCAGTGGTGCCAGTGCACTCTCTGGACTCACTGCAGAGCATCCCCAGTGGTGCCAGTGCACTTTCTGGAGTCACTGCAGTGCATCCCCTGCTGTGCTAGTGCACTCTCTGCATTCACTGCACTGCATCCCCAGAAGTGCCAGTGCACTCTCTGGACTCACTGCACTGCATCCCCACTGGTGCCAGTGCACTCTCTGGACTCACTGCATTGCATCCCCAGTGGTGCCAGTGCACTCTCTGGACTCACTGCACTGCATCCCCAGTGGAGCCAGTGCACTCTCTGGACTCACTGCAGTGCATCCCCAGTGGTGCCAGTGCACTCTCTGGACTCACTGCACTGCATCCCCAGTGGTGCCAGTGCACTCTCTGGACTCACTGCAGTGCATCACCAGTGGTGCCAGTGCACTCTCTGGACTCACTGCACTGCATCCCCAGTGGTGCCAGTGCACTCTCTGGACTCACTGCAGTGCATCCCCAGTGGTGCCAGTGCACTCTGTGGACTCACTGCACTGCATCCCCAGTGGTGCCAGTGCACGCTCTGGACCCACTGCAGTGCATCCCCACTGGTGCCAGTGCACTCTCTGGACTCACTGCAGTGCATCCCCCGTGGTGCCAGTGCACTCTCTGTAGTTACTGTGCTGCGTCCCCAGTGGTGACTGTTCACTCTCTGGACTCACTGTGCTGCATCCCCAGTGGTGCCAGTGCACTCTCTGGACTCACTGCAGTGTACCCCCTGTAGTGCCAGTGCACTCTGTGGACTCACTGCACTTCATCCCAGTGGTGCCACTGCACTCTCTGGACTCACTGCACTGCATCCCCAGTGGTGCCAGTGCACTCTCTGGACTCACTGCACTGCATCCCCAGTGGTGTCAGTGCACTCTCTGGACTCACTGCAGTGCAGCCCCTGAGGTGCCAGTGCACTCTCTGTACTCACTGCAGTGCATTCCCAGTGGTGTCAGTGCACTCTCTGGACTCACTGCACTGCATCCCCAGTGGTGCCAGTGCACTCTCTGGACTCACTGCACTGCATCCCCATTAGTGCCAGTGCAGTCTCTGGACTCACTGCAGTACATCCCCAGTGGTGCCAGTGCACTCTCTGGACTCACTGCAGTGCATCTCCAGTGGTGCCAGTGCACTCTCTGCACTCACTGCACTGCATCCCCAGTGGTGCCAGTGTACTCTCTGGACTCACTGCACTGCATCTCCAGTGGTGCCAGTGCACTCTCTGGACTCACTGCAGAGCATCCCCAGTGGTGCCAGTGCACTTTCTGGAGTCACTGCAGTGCATCCCCTGCTGTGCTAGTGCACTCTCTGCATTCACTGCACTGCATCCCCAGAAGTGCCAGTGCACTCTCTGGACTCACTGCACTGCATCCCCACTGGTGCCAGTGCACTCTCTGGACTCACTGCATTGCATCCCCAGTGGTGCCAGTGCACTCTCTGGACTCACTGCACTGCATCCCCAGTGGAGCCAGTGCACTCTCTGGACTCACTGCAGTGCATCCCCAGTGGTGCCAGTGCACTCTCTGGACTCACTGCACTGCATCCCCAGTGGTGCCAGTGCACTCTGTGGACTCACTGCAGTGCATCACCAGTGGTGCCAGTGCACTCTCTGGACTCACTGCACTGCATCCCCAGTGGTGCCAGTGCACTCTCTGGACTCACTGCAGTGCATCCCCAGTGGTGCCAGTGCACTCTGTGGACTCACTGCACTGCATCCCCAGTGGTGCCAGTGCACGCTCTGGACCCACTGCAGTGCATCCCCACTGGTGCCAGTGCACTCTCTGGACTCACTGCAGTGCATCCCCCGTGGTGCCAGTGCACTCTCTGTAGTTACTGTGCTGCGTCCCCAGTGGTGACTGTTCACTCTCTGGACTCACTGTGCTGCATCCCCAGTGGTGCCAGTGCACTCTCTGGACTCACTGCAGTGTACCCCCTGTAGTGCCAGTGCACTCTGTGGACTCACTGCACTTCATCCCAGTGGTGCCACTGCACTCTCTGGACTCACTGCACTGCATCCCCACTGGTGCCAGTGCACTCTCTGGACTCACTGCACTGCATCCCCAGTGGTGTCAGTGCACTCTCTGGACTCACTGCAGTGCAGCCCCTGAGGTGCCAGTGCACTCTCTGTACTCACTGCAGTGCATTCCCAGTGGTGTCAGTGCACTATCTGGACTCACTGCAGTGAATCCCCGGTGGTGCCAGTGCACTCTCTGGACTCACTGCACTGCATCCCCAGTGGTGCCAGTGCAATCTCTGGACTCACTGCACTGCATCCCCAGTGGTGCCAGTGCACTCTCTGGACTCACTGCGCTGCGTCCCCAGTGGTGACAGTTCACTCTCTGGACTTACTGTGCTGCATCCCCAGTGGTGCCAGTGCACTCTCTGGACTCACTGCAGTGCAACCCCAGTGGTGCCACACTACTATCTGGACTCACTGCACTGTAACCCCTGTGGTGCCATTGCAATCTCGGGACTCACAGCAGTGCAGCTCCAGTTGGTGCCAGTGCACTCTCTGGACTCACTGCACTGCATCCCCAGTGGTGCCAGTGCACTCTCTGGACTCACTGCATTGCATCACCTGTGGTGCCATTGCACTCTCAGGACTCACTGCACTGCATCCCCAGTGGTGCCAGTGCACTCTCTGGACTCACTGCACTGCATCCCCATTGGAGCCAGTGCACTCTCTGGACTCACTGCACTGCATCCCCAGTGGTGCCAGTGCAATCTCTGGTCTCACTGCACTGCATCCCCACTGGTGCCAGTGCACTCTTTGGACTCACTGCAGTGCATCCCCAGTGCTGAGAGTGCACTCTCTGGAAACAGTGCACTGCATCCCCAGTGGTGCCAGTGCACTCTCTGGACTCACTGCACTGCATCACCAGTGGTGACAGTTCACTTTCTGGACTCACTGCACTGCATCCCCAGTGGTGCCAGTGCACTCTCTGGACTCACTGCACTGCATCAACAGTGGTGCCAGTGCACTCTCTGGACTCACTGCACTGCATCCCCAGTGGTGCCAGTGCACTCTCTGGACTCACTGCAGTGCATCCCCTGTGGTGCCATTGCACTCTCAGGACTCACTGCACTGCATCCCCAGTGGTGCCAGTGCACTCTCTGGACTCACAGCACTGCATCCCCAGTGGTGCCAGTGTACTCTCTGGACTCACTGCACTGCATCACCATTGGTGCCAGTGCACTCTCTGGACTCACTGCACTGCATCCCCAGTGGTGCCAGTGCAGTCTCTGGACTCACAGCACTGCGTCCCCATTGGTGCCAGTGCACTCTCTGGACTCACTGCACTAAAACACCTGTGGTGCCAGTGCAGTCTCTGATCTCACTGCACTGCATCCCCAGTGGTGCCAGTGCACTCTCTGGACTCACTGTAGTGCATCCCCAGTGCTGAGAATGCACTCTCCGGACTCACTGCAGTGCATCCGCAGTGGTGCCAGTGCACTCTTTCGAGTCACTGCACTGCATCCCCATTAGTGCCAGTGCAGTCTCTGGACTCACTGCACTGCATCCCCAGTGGTGCCAGTGCACTCTCTGGACTCACTGCACTGCATCCCCAGTGGTGCCAGTGCACTCTCTGGACTCACTGCTCTGCATCCCCATTTGTGCCAGTGCACTCTCTGGACTCACTGCACTGCAGCCCCAGTGGTGCCAGTTCACTCTCTGGACTCACTGCAGAGCATCTCCAGTGGTGCCAGTGCACTTTCTGGACTCACTGCAGTGCATCCCCAGTGGTGCCAGTGCACTCTCTGGACTCACTGCAGTGCATCCCCAGTGGTGCCAGTGCACTCTCTGGACTCACTGCACTGCATCCCCACTCGTGCCAGTGCACTCTCTGGACTCACTGCATTGCATCCCCAGTGGTGCCAGTGCACTCTCTGGACTCACTGCACTGCATCCCCAGTGGAGCCAGTGCACTCTCTGGACTCACTGCAGTGCATCTCCATTGGTGCCAGTGCACTCTCTGGACTCACTGCACTGCATCCCCAGTGGTGCCAGTGCACTCTCTGGACTCACAGCACTGCGTCCCCATTGGTGCCAGTGCACTCTCTGGACTCACTGCACTAAAACACCTGTGGTGCCAGTGCAGTCTCTGATCTCACTGCACTGCATCCCCAGTGGTGCCAGTGCACTCTCTGGACTCACTGTAGTGCATCCCCAGTGCTGAGAATGCACTCTCCGGACTCACTGCAGTGCATCCGCAGTGGTGCCAGTGCACTCTTTCGAGTCACTGCACTGCATTCCCATTAGTGCCAGTGCAGTCTCTGGACTCACTGCACTGCATCCCCAGTGGTGCCAGTGCACTCTCTGGACTCACTGCACTGCATCCCCAGTGGTGCCAGTGCACTCTCTGGACTCACTGCTCTGCATCCCCATTTGTGCCAGTGCACTCTCTGGACTCACTGCACTGCAGCCCCAGTGGTGCCAGTTCACTCTCTGGACTCACTGCAGAGCATCTCCAGTGGTGCCAGTGCACTTTCTGGACTCACTGCAGTGCATCCCCAGTGGTACCAGTGCACTCTCTGGACTCACTGCAGTGCATCCCCAGTGGTGCCAGTGCACTCTCTGGACTCACTGCACTGCATCCCCACTCGTGCCAGTGCACTCTCTGGACTCACTGCATTACATCCCCAGTGGTGCCAGTGCACTCTCTGGACTCACTGCACTGCATCCCCAGTGGAGCCAGTGCACTCTCTGGACTCACTGCAGTGCATCTCCATTGGTGCCAGTGCACTCTCTGGACTCACTGCACTGCATCCCCAGTGGTGCCAGTGCACTCTCTGGACTCACGGCAGTGCATCCCCAGTGGTGCCAGTGCACTCTCTGGACTCACTGCACTGCATCCCCAGTGGTGCCAGTGCACTCTCTGGACTCACTGCACTGCATCCCCAGTGGTGCCAGTGCACTCTCTGGACTCACTGCACTGCATCCCCAGTGGTGCCAGTGCACGCTCTGGACCCACTGCACTGCATCCCCACTGGTGCCAGTGCACTCTCTGGACTCACTGAAGTGCATCCCCCGTGGTGCCAGTGCACGCTCTGTAGTCACTGTGCTGCGTCCCCAGTGGTGACAGTTCACTCTCTGGACTCACTGTGCTGCATCCCCAGTGGTGCCAGTGCACTCTCTGGATCCACTGCAGTGCATCTCCAGTGGTGCCAGTGCACTCTCTGGACTCACTGCACTGCATCCCCGGAGGTGCCAGTGCACTCTCTGGACTCACTGCACTGCATCCCCAGTGGTGCCAGTGCACTCTCTGGACTCACTGCAGTGCATCCCCAGTGGTGCCAGTGCACTCTCTGGACTCACTGAAGTGCATCACCTGTGGTGCCAGTGCACTCTCAGGACTCACTGCACTGCATCCCCACTGGTGCCAGTGCACTCTCTGGACTCAGTGCAGTGCATCCCCAGTGGAGCCAGTGCACTCTCTGGACTCACTGAAGTGCATCTCCTGTGGTGCCAGTGCACTCTCTGGACTCACTGCAGTGCATCCCCAGTGGTGCCAGTGCACTCTCTGGACTCACTGCACTGCATCACCAGTGGTGCCAGTGCACTCGCTGGAGTCACTGCACTGCATCCCCAGTGGTGCCAGTGTACTCTCTGGACTCACTGCACTGCATCCCCAGTGGTGCCACTGCACTCTGTGGACTCACTGCAGTGCAGCCCGTGAGGTGCCAGTGCACTCTCTGCACTCACTGCAGTGCATCCCCAGTGGTGCCAGTGCACTCTCTGGAGTCACTGCACTGCATCCCCAGTGGTGCCTGTGCAGTCTCTGGACTCACTACAGTTCATCCCCAGTGGAGCCAGTGCACTCTCTGGACTCACTGCACTCCATCCCCACTGGTGCCAGTGCACTCTCTGGACTCACTGCACTCCATCCCCACTGGTGCCAGTCCACTCTCTGGACTCACTGCACTGCATCCCCAGTGGTGCCAGTGCACTCTCTGCACTCATGCACTGCATACCCAGTGGTGCCAGTGTATTCTTTGGACTCACTGCACTGCATGAACAGTGGTGCCAGTGCACTCTCTGGACTCACTGCACTGCATCCCCAGTGGTGCCAGTGTAGTGTCTGGACTCACTGTAGTGCATCCCCAGTGGTGCCAGTGCAATCTCAGGACTCACTGCAGTGCAGCTCCAGTTGGTGCCAGTGCAGTCTCTGGACTCACTGCACTGCATCCCCAGTGGTGCCAGTGCACTCTCTGGACTCACTGAAGTGCATCCCCAGTGGTGCCAGAGCACTCTCTGGACTCACTGCAGTGCATCCCCAGTGCTGCCAGTGCACTCTCTGGACTCACTGCACTGCATCCCCAGTGGTGCCAGGGCACTCTCTGGAGTCACAGCACTGCATCAACAGTGGTGCCTCTACACTCTCTGGAGTCACTGCACTCCATCCCCAGTGGTGCCAGTGCACTCTCTGGACTCACTGTAGTGCATCCCCAGTGGTGCCAGTGCACTCTCTGGACTCACTGCAGTGCATCGCCAGTAGTGCCAGTGCACTCTCTGGACTCACCAGGGTGCATCCCCAGTGGTGCCAGTGTACTCTCTGGACTCACTGCAGTGCATCCCCACTGGTGCCAGTGCACTCTCTGCACTCACTGCGCTGCATCCCCAGTGGTGCCAGTGCACTCTCTGGAGTCACTGCACTGCATCCCCAGTGGTGCCTGTGCAGTCTCTGGACTCACTACAGTTCATCCCCAGTGGAGCCAGTGCACTCTCTGGACTCACTGCACTGCATCCCCAGTGGTGCCAGTGCACTCTCTGGACTCACTGCAGTGCATGCCCAGTGGTGCCAGTGCACTCTCTGGACTCACTGCACTGCATCCCCAGTGGTGCCAGTGCACTCTCTGGAGTCGCATCACTGCATCAACAGTGGTGCCTCTGCACTCTCTGGAGTCACTGCACTGCATCCCCAGTGCTGCCAGTGCACTCTCTGGACTCACTGCAGTGCATCCCCAGTGGTGCCAGTGCACTCTCTGGACTCACTGCAGTGCATCCCCAGTGGTGCCAGTGCACTCTCTGGACTCACTGCACTGCATCCCCAGTGGTGCCAGTGCACTCTCTGGACTCACTGCACTTCATCCCCAGTGGTGCCAGTGCACTCTCTGGACTCACTGCATTGCATCCCCAGTGGTGCCAATGCACTCTCTGGACTCACTGCACTGCATCCCCATTGGTGCCAGTGCACTCTCTGGACTCACTGCACTGCATCACCATTGGTGCCAGGGCACTCTCCGGACTCACTGCAGTGCATCCGCAGTGGTGCCAGTGCACTCTTTCGAGTCACTGCAGTGCATCCCCAGTAGTGCCAGTGCACTCTCTGGACTCACTGCAGTGCATCCCCAGTGGTGCCAGTGCACTCTCTGCACTCACTGCAGTGCATCCCCAGTGGTGCCAGTGCACTCTCTGCACTCACTGCAGTGCATCCCCAGTGGTGCCAGTGCACTCTCTGCACTCACTGAACTGCATCTCCGGTGTTCCCAGAGCACTCTCTGGACTCACCGAGGTGCATCCCCAGTGGTGCCAGTGCACTCTCTGGACTCACTGCACTGCATCCCCAGTGGTGCCAGTGCACTCTCTGGAATCACTGCAGTGCATCCCCTGTGGTGCCAGTGCACTCTCTGTACTCACTGCACTGCATCCCCAGTGGTGCCAGTGCACTCTCTGAACTCACCGCACTGCATCCCCAGTGGTGTCAGTGCACTCTCTGGACTCACTGCACTGCATCCCCAGTGGTGCCAGTGCACTCTCTGGACTCACCGCATTGCATCCCCAGTGGTGCCAGTGCACTCTCTGGACTCACTGCAGTGCATCCCCAGTGGTGCCAGTGCACTCTCTGGAGTCACTGCACTGCATCCTCAGTGGTGCCAGTGCACTCTCTGGACTCACTGCACTGCATCCCCAGTGGTGCCAGGGCACTCTCTGGACTCACTGCACTGCATCCCCTGTGGTCCCAGTGCACTCTCTGCCCTCACTGCAGTGCATCCCCAGTGGTGCCAGTGCACTCTCTGCACTCACTGCAGTGCATCCCCAGTGGTGCCAGTGCAATCTCTGGGCTCACCGGGGTGCATCCCCAGTGGTGCCAGTGCACTCTCTGGACTCACTGCACTACATCCCCAGTGGTGCCAGTGCACTCTCTGAACTCACTGCAGTGCATCCCCAGTGGTGCCAGTGCACTCTCTGCACTCACTGCACTGCATCCCCAGTGGTGCCAGTGCACTCTCTGGACTCACTGCACTGCATCCCCAGTGGTGCCAGTGCACTCTCTGGACTCACCCGAGTGCATCCGCAGTGGTGCCAGTGCACTCTCTGGACTCACTGCAGTGCATCCCCAGTAGTGCCAGTGCACTCTCTGGACTCACTGCGCTGCATCCCCAGTGGTGCCAGTGCACTCTCTGGACTCACTGTACTGCATTCCCAGTGGTGCCAGTGCACTCTCTGGACTCACTGCAGTGCATCCCAAGTGGTGCCAGTGCACTCTCTGGACTCACTGCACTGCAACCCCAGTGGTGCCAGTGCACTCTCTGGACTCACCATAGTGCACCCCCACTGGTGCCAGTGCACTCTCTGGACTCACCGCACTGCATGCCCAGTGGTGCCAGTGCACTCTCTGGACTCACTGCACTGCATCCCCAAGGTGCCAGTGCACTCTCTAGACTCAACTGCACTGCATCCCCAGTGTTGCCCGTGCACTCTCTGGACTCACTGCAGTGCATCCACAGTGGTGCCAGTGCACTCTCTGGACTCTCTGCATTGCATCCCCAGTGGTGCCAGTGCACTCTCTGCACTCACTGCAGTGCATCCCCAGTGGTGCCAGTGCACTCTCTGGAGTCACTGCACTACATCCCCACTGGTGCCAGTGCACTCTCTGGACTCACTGCACTCCATCCCCACTGGTGCCAGTCCACTCTCTGGACTCACTGCACTGCATCCCCAGTGGTGCCAGTGCACTCTCTGCACTCATGCACTGCATACCCAGTGGTGCCAGTGTATTCTTTGGAATCACTGCACTGCATCCCCAGTGGTGCCAGTGTAGTGTCTGGACTCACTGTAGTGCATCCCCAGTGGTGCCAGTGAAATCTCAGGACTCACTGCAGTGCAGCTCCAGTTGGTGCCAGTGCAGTCTCTGGACTCACTGCACTGCATCCCCAGTGGTGCCAGTGCACTCTCTGGACTCACTGAAGTGCATCCCCAGTGGTGCCAGAGCACTCTCTGGACTCACTGCACTGCATCCCCAGTGCTGCCAGTGCACTCTCTGGACTCACTGCACTGCATCCCCAGTGGTGCCAGGGCACTCTCTGGAGTCACAGCACTGCATCAACAGTGGTGCCAGTGCACTGTCTGGACTCACTGCAGTGTATCGCCATTGGAGCCGGTGCTCTCTCTGGACTCACTGCAGTGCATCCCCAGTGGTGCCAGAGAACTCTCTGGACTCACTGCAGTGCATCCCCAGTCGTGCCAGTGCACTCTCTGGACTCACTGCATCCCCAGTGGTGCCAGGGCACTCTCTGGACTCACAGCACTGCATCCCCATTGGTGCCAGTGCACTCTCTGAACTCACTGCACTAATACCCCAGTGGTGCCAGTGCAGTCTCTGGACTCACTGCACTGCATCCCCAGTGGTGCCAGTGCACTCTCTGGACTCACCGGGGTGCATCCCCAGTGGTGCCAGTGCACTCTCTGGACTCACTGCACTGCATCCCCAGTGGTGCCAGTGCACTCTCTGGACTCACTGCACTGCATCCCCAGTGGTGCCAGTGTACTCTCTGGACTCACTGCACTGCATCACCATTGGTGCCAGTACACTCTCTGGACTCACTGCACTGCATCCCCAGTGGTGCCAGTGCACTTTCTGGAGTCACTGCAGTGCATCCACAGTGGTGCCAGCGCACTCTCTGGAGTCACTGCGCTGCGTCCCCAGTGGTGACAGTTCACTCTCTGGACTCACTGTGCTGCATCCCTAGTGGTGCCAGTGCACTCTCTGGACTCACTGCAGTGCATCCCCAGTGGTGCCAGTGCACTCTCTGGACTCACTGCATCCCCAGTGGTGCCAGGGCACTCTCTGGACTCACAGCACTGCATCCCCATTGGTGCCAGTGCACTCTCTGGACTCACTGCACTAATACCCCAGTGGTGCCAGTGCAGTCTCTGGACTCACTGCACTGCATCCCCAGTGGTGCCAGTGCACTCTCTGGACGCACCGGGGTGCATCCCCAGTGGTGCCAGTGCACTCTCTGGAGTCACTGCACTGCATCCCCAGTGGTGTCAGTGCACTCTCTGGACTCAGTGCAGTGCATCCCCAGTGGTGCCAGTGCATTCTCTGGACTCACTGCACTGCATCCCCAGTGGTGCCAGTGTACTCTCTGGACTCACTGCACTGCATCACCAGTGGTGCCAGTACACTCTCTGGACTCACTGCACTGCATCCCCAGTGGTGCCAGTGCACTTTCTGGAGTCACTGCAGTGCATCCACAGTGGTGCCAGCGCACTCTCTGGAGTCACTGCGCTGCGTCCCCAGTGGTGACAGTTCACTCTCTGGACTCACTGTGCTGCATCCCCAGTGGTGCCAGTGCACTCTCTGGACTCACTGCAGTGTATCCCCTGTGGTGCCAGTGCACTCTGTGGACTCACTGCACTGCATCCCATTGGTGCCAGTGCACTCTCTGGACTCACAGCATTGCATCCCCAGTGGTGCCAGTGCGCTCTCTGGACTCACTGCAGTGCATCCCCAGTGGTGCCAGTGCACTCTCTGGACTCACTGCACTGCATCCCCAGTGGTGCCAGTACACTCTCTGTACTCACTGCAGTGCATTCCCAGTTGTGTCAGTGCACTCTCTGGACTCACTGCAGTGAATCCCCGGTCGTGCCAGTGCACTCTCTGGACTCACTGCACTGCATCTCCAGTGGTGCCAGTTCACTCTCTGGACTCACTGAACTGCATCCCCAGTGGTGCCAGTGCACTCTCTGTAGTCACTGCGCTGCATCCCCAGTGGTGCCAGTGCACTCTCTGGACTCACTGTGCTGCATCCTCAGTGGTGCCAGTGCACTCTCTGGACTCACTGCAGTGTATCCCCTGTGGTGCCAGTGCACTCTGTGCTCTCAATGCACTGCATCCCAGTGGTGCCAGTGCACTCTCTGGACTCACTGCAGTGCAGCCCCTAAGGTGCCAGTGCACTCTCTGGACTCACTGCAGTGAATCCCCGGTTGTGCCAGTTCACTCTCTGGACTCACTGAACTGAATCCCCAGTGGTGCCAGTGCACTCTCTGGACTCACTGTACTGCATCCCCAGTGGTGCCTGTGAAGTCTCTGGACTCACTGCAGTCCATCCCCAGTGGTGCCAGTGCACTCTCTGGACTCACTGCACTGCATCCCCAGTGGTGCCACTGCACTCTCTGGACTCACTGCACTGCATCACCAGTGGTGCCAGTGCACTCTCTGGAGTCAATGCAGTGCATCCCCAGTGGTGCCAGTGCACTTTCTGGAGTCACTGCAGTGCATCCCCTGTTGTGCTAGTGCACTCTCTGCATTCACTGCACTGCATCCCCAGTGGTGCCACTGCACTCTGTGGACTCACTGCAGTGCATCCCGAGTGGTGCCAGTGCACTCTCTGGACTCACTGCACTGCATCCCCAGTGGTGCCAGTGCACTCTCTGGACTAACTGCAGTTCATCCCCAGTGGTGCCAGTCCACTCTCTGGACTCACTGCAGTGCATCCCCAGTGGTGCCAGTGCACTTTCTGGAGTCACTGCAGTGCATCCCCTGTTGTGCTAGTGCACTCTCTGCATTCACTGCACTGCATCCCCAGAAGTGCCAGTGCACTCTCTGGACTCACTGCAGTGCATCCCTTGTGGTGCCATTGCACTCTCAGGACTCACTGCACTGCATCCCCAGTGGTGCCAGTGCACTCTCTGGACTCACTGTGCTGCATCCCTATTGGAGCCAGTGCACTCTCTGGACTCACTGCATTGCATCCCCAGTGGTGCCAGTGCACTGTCTGGACTCACTGCAGTGCATCCCCACTGGTGCCAGTGCACTCTCTGGACTCACTGCAGTGCATCCCCAGTGCTGACAGTGCACTCTCTGGACTCAGTGCACTGCATCCCCAGTGGTGCCAGTGCACTCTCTGGACTCAGTGCAGTGCATCCCCAGTGGTGCCAGTGCACTCTCTGGACTCACTGCACTGCATCCCCACTGGTGCCAGTGCACTCTCTGAGCTCACTGCACTGCATCCCCAGTGGTGCCAGTGCACTCTCTGGACTCACTGCACTGCATCACCAGTGGTGCCAGTGCACTCTCTGGACTCACTGCACTGCATCCCCAGTGGTGCCAGTGCACTCTCTGGACTCACTGCAGTGCATCCCCAGTGGTGGCAGTGCACTCTCTGGAGTCACTGCGCTGCGTCCCCAGTGGTGCCAGTGCACTCTCTGGACTCACTGTGCTGCATCCCTAGTGGTGCCAGTGCACTCTGTGGACTCACTGCACTGCATCCCCAGTGGTGCCAGTGCACTCTCTGAGCTCACTGCACTGCATCCCCAGTAGTGCCAGTGCACTCTCTGGACTCACTGCACTGCATCCCCATTGGTGCCAGTGCACTCTCTGGACTCACAGCAGTGCATCCCCAATGGTGCCAGTGCAATTACTGGACTCACAGCAGTGCAGATCAGTGGTGCCAGAGCACTCTCTGGACTCACTGCACTGCATTCCCAGTGGTGCCAGTGCACTCTGTGGATTCACTGCACTCCATCCCCAGTGGTGCCACTGCACTCTCTGGACTCACGGCAGTGTATCCCCATTGGAGCCGGTGCACTCTCTGGACTCACTAAACTGCATCACCAGTGGTGCCAGAGAACTCTCTGGACTCACTGCACTGCATCCCCAGTGGTGCCAGTGCACTCTCTGGACTCACCCGGGTGCATCCCCAGTGGTGCCAGTGCACTCTCTGGACTCACTGCAGTGCATCCCCTGTGATGCCAGTACACTCTCTGGACTCACTGCAGTGCATCCCCAGTGGTGCCAGTGCACGCTCTGGACTCACTGCACTGCATTCCCACTGGTGCCAGTGCACTCTCTGGACTCACTGCACTGCATCCCCATTGGTGCCAGTGCACTCTCTGGACTCACTGCAGTGCATCCCCAGTGGTGCCAGTGCACTCTCTGGACTCACTGCACTGCATCACTATTGGTGCCAGGGCACTCTCCGGACTCACTGCAGTGCATCCGCAGTGGTGCCAGTGCACTCTTTCGAGTCACTGCACTGCATCCCCATTAGTGCCAGTGCATTCTCTGGACTCACTGCACTGCATCCCCACTGGTGCCAGTGTACTCTCTGGACTCACTGCACAGAATCACCAGTGGTGCCAGTGCACTCTCTGGACTCACTGCACTGCATCACCAGTGGAGCCAGTGCACTCTCTAGACTCACTGCAGTGCATCTCCAGTGGTGCCAGTGCACTCTCTGGACTCACTGCAGTGCATCCACAGTGGTGCCAGTGCACTCTCTGGACTCACTGCAGTGCATCACCAGTGGTGCCAGTGCACTCTCTGGACTCACTGCACTGCATCCCCAGTGGTGCCAGTGCACTCTCTGGACTCACTGCAGTGCATCCCCACTGCTGCCAGTGCACTCTCTGGACTCACTGCACTGCATCACCAGTGGTGCCAGTGCACTCTCTGGACTCACTGCAGTGCATCCCCAGTGGTGCCAGTGTAGTCTCTGGACTCACTGCAGTGCATCCGCAGTGGTGCCAGTGCACTCTTTCAAGTCACTGCACTGCATCCCCATTAGTGCCAGTGCAGTCTCTGGACTCACTGCAGTACATCCCCAGTGGTGCCAGTGCACTCTCTGGACTCACTGCAGTGCATCTCCAGTGGTGCCAGTGCACTCTCTGCACTCACTGCACTGCATCCCCAGTGGTGCCAGTGTACTCTCTGGACTCACTGCACTGCATCTCCAGTGGTGCCAGTGCACTCTCTGGACTCACTGCAGAGCATCCCCAGTGGTGCCAGTGCACTTTCTGGAGTCACTGCAGTGCATCCCCTGCTGTGCTAGTGCACTCTCTGCATTCACTGCACTGCATCCCCAGAAGTGCCAGTGCACTCTCTGGACTCACTGCACTGCATCCCCACTGGTGCCAGTGCACTCTCTGGACTCACTGCATTGCATCCCCAGTGGTGCCAGTGCACTCTCTGGACTCACTGCACTGCATCCCCAGTGGAGCCAGTGCACTCTCTGGACTCACTGCAGTGCATCCCCAGTGGTGCCAGTGCACTCTCTGGACTCACTGCACTGCATCCCCAGTGGTGCCAGTGCACTCTCTGGACTCACTGCAGTGCATCACCAGTGGTGCCAGTGCACTCTCTGGACTCACTGCACTGCATCCCCAGTGGTGCCAGTGCACTCTCTGGACTCACTGCAGTGCATCCCCAGTGGTGCCAGTGCACTCTGTGGACTCACTGCACTGCATCCCCAGTGGTGCCAGTGCACGCTCTGGACCCACTGCAGTGCATCCCCACTGGTGCCAGTGCACTCTCTGGACTCACTGCAGTGCATCCCCCGTGGTGCCAGTGCACTCTCTGTAGTTACTGTGCTGCGTCCCCAGTGGTGACTGTTCACTCTCTGGACTCACTGCACTTCATCCCAGTGGTGCCAGTGCACTCTCTGGACTCACTGCACTGCATCCCCAGTGGTGCCAGTGCACTCTCTGGACTCACTGCACTGCATCCCCAGTGGTGTCAGTGCACTCTCTGGACTCACTGCAGTGCAGCCCCTGAGGTGCCAGTGCACTCTCTGTACTCACTGCAGTGCATTCCCAGTGGTGTCAGTGCACTATCTGGACTCACTGCAGTGCATCCCCCGTGGTGCCAGTGCACTCTCTGTAGTTACTGCACTGCATCCCCAGTGGTGCCAGTGCAATCTCTGGACTCACTGCACTGCATCCCCAGTGGTGCCAGTGCACTCTCTGGACTCACTGCGCTGCGTCCCCAGTGGTGACAGTTCACTCTCTGGACTTACTGTGCTGCATCCCCAGTGGTGCCAGTGCACTCTCTGGACTCACTGCAGTGCAACCCCAGTGGTGCCAGACTACTCTCTGGACTCACTGCACTGTAACCCCTGTGGTGCCATTGCAATCTCGGGACTCACAGCAGTGCAGCTCCAGTTGGTGCCAGTGCACTCTCTGGACTCACTGCACTGCATCCCCAGTGGTGCCAGTGCACTCTCTGGACTCACTGCATTGCATCACCTGTGGTGCCATTGCACTCTCAGGACTCACTGCACTGCATCCCCAGTGGTGCCAGTGCACTTTCTGGACTCACTGCACTGCATCCCCATTGGAGCCAGTGCACTCTCTGGACTCACTGCACTGCATCCCCAGTGGTGCCAGTGCAATCTCTGGTCTCACTGCACTGCATCCCCACTGGTGCCAGTGCACTCTTTGGACTCACTGCAGTGCATCCCCAGTGCTGAGAGTGCACTCTCTGGAAACAGTGCACTGCATCCCCAGTGGTGCCAGTGCACTCTCTGGACTCACTGCACTGCATCACCAGTGGTGACAGTTCACTTTCTGGACTCACTGCACTGCATCCCCAGTGGTGCCAGTGCACTCTCTGGACTCACTGCACTGCATCAACAGTGGTGCCAGTGCACTCTCTGGACTCACTGCACTGCATCCCCAGTGGTGCCAGTGCACTCTCTGGACTCACTGCAGTGCATCCCCTGTGGTGCCATTGCACTCTCAGGACTCACTGCACTGCATCCCCAGTGGTGCCAGTGCACTCTCTGGACTCACAGCACTGCATCCCCAGTGGTGCCAGTGTACTCTCTGGACTCACTGCACTGCATCACTTTTGGTGCCAGTGCACTCTCTGGACTCACTGCACTGCATCCCCAGTGGTGCCAGTGCACTCTCTGGACTCACAGCACTGCGTCCCCATTGGTGCCAGTGCACTCTCTGGACTCACTGCACTAAAACACCTGTGGTGCCAGTGCAGTCTCTGATCTCACTGCACTGCATCCCCAGTGGTGCCAGTGCACTCTCTGGACTCACTGTAGTGCATCCCCAGTGCTGAGAATGCACTCTCCGGACTCACTGCAGTGCATCCGCAGTGGTGCCAGTGCACTCTTTCGAGTCACTGCACTGCATCCCCATTAGTGCCAGTGCAGTCTCTGGACTCACTGCACTGCATCCCCAGTGGTGCCAGTGCACTCTCTGGACTCACTGCACTGCATCCCCAGTGGTGCCAGTGCACTCTCTGGACTCACTGCTCTGCATCCCCATTTGTGCCAGTGCACTCTCTGGACTCACTGCACTGCAGCCCCAGTGGTGCCAGTTCACTCTCTGGACTCACTGCAGAGCATCTCCAGTGGTGCCAGTGCACTTTCTGGACTCACTGCAGTGCATCCCCAGTGGTGCCAGTGCACTCTCTGGACTCACTGCAGTGCATCCCCAGTGGTGCCAGTGCACTCTCTGGACTCACTGCACTGCATCCCCACTCGTGCCAGTGCACTTTCTGGACTCACTGCATTGCATCCCCAGTGGTGCCAGTACACTCTCTGGACTCACTGCACTGCATCCCCAGTGGAGCCAGTGCACTCTCTGGACTCACTGCAGTGCATCTCCATTGGTGCCAGTGCACTCTCTGGACTCACTGCACTGCATCCCCAGTGGTGCCAGTGCACTCTCTGGACTCACAGCACTGCGTCCCCATTGGTGCCAGTGCACTCTCTGGACTCACTGCACTAGAACACCTGTGGTGCCAGTGCAGTCTCTGATCTCACTGCACTGCATCCCCAGTGGTGCCAGTGCACTCTCTGGACTCACTGTAGTGCATCCCCAGTGCTGAGAATGCACTCTCCGGACTCACTGCAGTGCATCCGCAGTGGTGCCAGTGCACTCTTTCGAGTCACTGCACTGCATCCCCATTAGTGCCAGTGCAGTCTCTGGACTCACTGCACTGCATCCCCAGTGGTTCCAGTGCACTCTCTGGACTCACTGCACTCCATCCCCAGTGGTGCCAGTGCACTCTCTGGACTCACTGCTCTGCATCCCCATTTGTGCCAGTGCACTCTCTGGACTCACTGCACTGCAGCCCCAGTGGTGCCAGTTCACTCTCTGGACTCACTGCAGAGCATCTCCAGTGGTGCCAGTACACTTTCTGGACTCACTGCAGTGCATCCCCAGTGGTACCAGTGCACTCTCTGGACTCACTGCAGTGCATCCCCAGTGGTGCCAGTGCACTCTCTGGACTCACTGCACTGCATCCCCACTCGTGCCAGTGCACTCTCTGGACTCACTGCATTACATCCCCAGTGGTGCCAGTGCACTCTCTGGACTCACTGCACTGCATCCCCAGTGGAGCCAGTGCACTCTCTGGACTCACTGCAGTGCATCTCCATTGGTGCCAGTGCACTCTCTGGACTCACTGCACTGCATCCCCAGTGGTGCCAGTGCACTCTCTGGACTCACGGCAGTGCATCCCCAGTGGTGCCAGTGCACTCTCTGGACTCACTGCACTGCATCCCCAGTGGTGCCAGTGCACTCTCTGGACTCACTGCACTGCATCCCCAGTGGTGCCAGTGCACTCTCTGGACTCACTGCACTGCATCCCCAGTGGTGCCAGTGCACGCTCTGGACCCACTGCACTGCATCCCCACTGGTGCCAGTGCACTCTCTGGACTCACTGAAGTGCATCCCCCGTGGTGCCAGTGCACGCTCTGTAGTCACTGTGCTGCGTCCCCAGTGGTGACAGTTCACTCTCTGGACTCACTGTGCTGCATCCCCAGTGGTGCCAGTGCACTCTCTGGATCCACTGCAGTGCATCTCCAGTGGTGCCAGTGCACTCTCTGGACTCACTGCACTGCATCCCCGGAGGTGCCAGTGCACTCTCTGGACTCACTGCACTGCATCCCCGGAGGTGCCAGTGCACTCTCTGGACTCACTGCAGTGCATCCCCAGTGGTGCCAGTGCACTCTCTGGACTCACTGCAGTGCATCTCCATTGGTGCCAGTGCACTCTCTGGACTCACTGCACTGCATCCCCAGTGGTGCCAGTGCACTCTCTGGACTCACAGCACTGCGTCCCCATTGGTGCCAGTGCACTCTATGGACTCACTGCACTAGAACACCTGTGGTGCCAGTGCAGTCTCTGATCTCACTGCACTGCATCCCCAGTGGTGCCAGTGCACTCTCTGGACTCACTGTAGTGCATCCCCAGTGCTGAGAATGCACTCTCCGGACTCACTGCAGTGCATCCGCAGTGGTGCCAGTGCACTCTTTCGAGTCACTGCACTGCATCCCCATTAGTGCCAGTGCAGTCTCTGGACTCACTGCACTGCATCCCCAGTGGTTCCAGTGCACTCTCTGGACTCACTGCACTCCATCCCCAGTGGTGCCAGTGCACTCTCTGGACTCACTGCTCTGCATCCCCATTTGTGCCAGTGCACTCTCTGGACTCACTGCACTGCAGCCCCAGTGGTGCCAGTTCACTCTCTGGACTCACTGCAGAGCATCTCCAGTGGTGCCAGTGCACTTTCTGGACTCACTGCAGTGCATCCCCAGTGGTACCAGTGCACTCTCTGGACTCACTGCAGTGCATCCCCAGTGGTGCCAGTGCACTCTCTGGACTCACTGCACTGCATCCCCACTCGTTCCAGTGCACTCTCTGGACTCACTGCATTACATCCCCAGTGGTGCCAGTGCACTCTCTGGACTCACTGCACTGCATCCCCAGTGGAGCCAGTGCACTCTCTGGACTCACTGCAGTGCATCTCCATTGGTGCCAGTGCACTCTCTGGACTCACTGCACTGCATCCCCAGTGGTGCCAGTGCACTCTCTGGACTCACGGCAGTGCATCCCCAGTGGTGCCAGTGCACTCTCTGGACTCACTGCACTGCATCCCCAGTGGTGCCAGTGCACTCTCTGGACTCACTGCACTGCATCCCCAGTGGTGCCAGTGCACTCTCTGGACTCACTGCACTGCATCCCCAGTGGTGCCAGTGCACGCTCTGGACCCACTGCACTGCATCCCCACTGGTGCCAGTGCACTCTCTGGACTCACTGAAGTGCATCCCCCGTGGTGCCAGTGCACGCTCTGTAGTCACTGTGCTGCGTCCCCAGTGGTGACAGTTCACTCTCTGGACTCACTGTGCTGCATCCCCAGTGGTGCCAGTGCACTCTCTGGATCCACTGCAGTGCATCTCCAGTGGTGCCAGTGCACTCTCTGGACTCACTGCACTGCATCCCCGGAGGTGCCAGTGCACTCTCTGGACTCACTGCACTGCATCCCCGGAGGTGCCAGTGCACTCTCTGGACTCACTGCAGTGCATCCCCAGTGGTGCCAGTGCACTCTCTGGACTCACTGAAGTGCATCACCTGTGGTGCCAGTGCACTCTCAGGACTCACTGCACTGCATCCCCACTGGTGCCAGTGCACTCTCTGGACTCAGTGCAGTGCATCCCCAGTGGAGCCAGTGCACTCTCTGGACTCACTGAAGTGCATCTCCTGTGGGGCCAGTGCACTCTCTGGACTCACTGCAGTGCATCCCCAGTGGTGCCAGTGCACTCTCTGGACTCACTGCACTGCATCACCAGTGGTGCCAGTGCACTCGCTGGAGTCACTGCACTGCATCCCCAGTGGTGCCAGTGTACTCTCTGGACTCACTGCACTGCATCCCCAGTGGTGCCACTGCACTCTGTGGACTCACTGCAGTGCAGCCCGTGAGGTGCCAGTGCACTCTCTGCACTCACTGCAGTGCATCCCCAGTGGTGCCAGTGCACTCTCTGGAGTCACTGCACTGCATCCCCAGTGGTGCCTGTGCAGTCTCTGGACTCACTACAGTTCATCCCCAGTGGAGCCAGTGCACTCTCTGGACTCACTGCACTCCATCCCCACTGGTGCCAGTGCACTCTCTGGACTCACTGCACTCCATCCCCACTGGTGCCAGTCCACTCTCTGGACTCACTGCACTGCATCCCCAGTGGTGCCAGTGCACTCTCTGCACTCATGCACTGCATACCCAGTGGTGCCAGTGTATTCTTTGGACTCACTGCACTGCATGAACAGTGGTGCCAGTGCACTCTCTGGACTCACTGCACTGCATCCCCAGTGGTGCCAGTGTAGTGTCTGGACTCACTGTAGTGCATCCCCAGTGGTGCCAGTGCAATCTCAGGACTCACTGCAGTGCAGCTCCAGTTGGTGCCAGTGCAGTCTCTGGACTCACTGCACTGCATCCCCAGTGGTGCCAGTGCACTCTCTGGACTCACTGAAGTGCATCCCCAGTGGTGCCAGAGCACTCTCTGGACTCACTGCAGTGCATCCCCAGTGCTGCCAGTGCACTCTCTGGACTCACTGCACTGCATCCCCAGTGGTGCCAGGGCACTCTCTGGAGTCACAGCACTGCATCAACAGTTGTGCCTCTGCACTCTCTGGAGTCACTGCACTGCATCCCCAGTGGTGCCAGTGCACTCTCTGGACTCACTGTAGTGCATCCCCAGTGGTGCCAGTGCACTCTCTGGACTCACTGCAGTGCATCCCCAGTAGTGCCAGTGCACTCTCTGGACTCACCAGGGTGCATCCCCAGTGGTGCCAGTGTACTCTCTGGACTCACTGCAGTGCATCCCCAGTGGTGCCAGTGCACTCTCTGGACTCACTGCACTGCATCCCCAGTGGTGCCAGTGCACACTCTGGACTCACGGCACTGTATCACCATTGGTGCCAGGGCACTCTCCGGACTCACTACAGAGCATCCGCAGTGGTGCCAGTGCACTCTTTCGAGTCACTGCAGTGCATCCCCACTGGTGCCAGTGCACTCTCTGGGCTCACTGCAGTGCATCCCCAGTGGTGCCAGTGCACTCTCAGGAGTCACTGCGCTGCATCCCCAGTGGTTCCAGTGCACTCTCTGGACTCACTGCACTGCATCCCCAGTGGTGCCAGTGCACTCTCCGGAATCACTGCACTGCATCCACAGAAGTGCCAGTGCACTCTCTGGACTTACTGCAGTGCATCCCCAGTGGTGCCCGTGCACTCTCTGGACTCACTGCAGTGCATCCCCAGTGGTGCCAGTGCACTCTCTGGACTCACTGCATTGCATCCCCAGTGGTGCCAGTGCACTCTCTGCACTCACTGCACTGCATCCCCAGTGGTGCCAGTGCACTCTCTGGACTCACTGCACTGCATCCCCAGTGGTGCCTGTGCAGTCTCTGGACTCACTACAGTTCATCCCCAGTGGAGCCAGTGCACTCTCTGGACTCACTGCACTGCATCCCCAGTGGTGCCAGTGCACTCTCTGGACTCACTGCAGTGCATGCCCAGTGGTGCCAGTGCACTCTCTGGACTCACTGCACTGCATCCCCAGTGGTGCCAGTGCACTCTCTGGAGTCGCATCACTGCATCAACAGTGGTGCCTCTGCACTCTCTGGAGTCACTGCACTGCATCCCCAGTGCTGCCAGTGCACTCTCTGGACTCACTGCAGTGCATCCCCACTGGTGCCAGTACACTCTCTGGACTCACTGCACTGCATCCCCAGTGGTGCCAGTGCACTCTCTGGACTCACTGCACTGCATCCCCAGTGGTGCCAGTGCACTCTCTGGACTCACTGCACTTCATCACCAGTGGTGCCAGTGCACTCTTTGGACTCACTGCATTGCATCCCCAGTGGTGCCAATGCACTCTCTGGACTCACTACACTGCATCCCCATTGGTGCCAGTGCACTCTCTGGACTCACTGCACTGCATCACCATTGGTGCCAGGGCACTCTCCGGACTCACTGCAGTGCATCCCCAGTGGTGCCAGTGCACTCTTTCGAGTCACTGCAGTGCATCCCCAGTAGTGCCAGTGCACTCTCTGGACTCACTGCAGTGCATCCCCAGTGGTGCCAGTGCACTCTCTGCACTCACTGCAGTGCATCCCCAGTGGTGCCAGTGCACTCTCTGGACTCACTGCAGTGCATCCCCAGTGGTGCCAGTGCACTCTCTGCCCTCACTGCAGTGCATCCCCAGTGGTGCCAGTGCACTCTCTGCACTCAATGCAGTGCATCCCCAGTGGTGCCAGTGCACTCTCTGCACTCACTGAACTGCATCTCCGGTGTTCCCAGAGCACTCTCTGGACTCACCGAGGTGCATCCCCAGTGGTGCCAGTGCACTCTCTGGACTCACTGCAGTGCAGCCCCTGAGGTGCCAGTGTACTCTCTGGACTCACTGCACTGCATCCCCAGAGGTGACAGTGCACTCTCTGGACTCACTGCACTGCATCCCCAGTGGTGCCAGTGCACTCTCTGGACTCACTGCAGTGCATCCCCAAGGTGCCAGTGCACTCTCTGGACTCACTGCACTGCATCCCCAGTGGTGCCAGTGCACTCTCTGGACTCACTGCAGTGCATCCCCAGTGGTGCCAGTGCACTCTCTGGACTCACTGCACTGCATCCCCAGTGGTGCCAGTGCACTCTCTGGAATCACTGCAGTGCATCCCCTGTGGTGCCAGTGCACTCTCTGTACTCACTGCACTGCATCCCCAGTGGTGCCAGTGCACTCTCTGAACTCACCGCACTGCATCCCCAGTGGTGTCAGTGCACTCTCTGGACTCACTGCACTGCATCCCCAGTGGTGCCAGTGCACTCTCTGGACTCACCGCATTGCATCCCCAGTGGTGCCAGTGCACTCTCTGGACTCACTGCACTGCATCCCCAGTGGTGCCAGTGCACTCTCTGGAATCACTGCAGTGCATCCCCTGTGGTGCCAGTGCACTCTCTGTACTCACTGCACTGCATCCCCAGTGGTGCCAGTGCACTCTCTGAACTCACCGCACTACATCCCCAGTGGTGCCAGTGCACTCTCTGGACTCACTGCAGTGCATCCCCAGTGGTGCCAGTGCACTCTCTGGACTCACTGCACTGCATCCCATTGGTGCCAGTGCACTCTCTGGACTCACTGCACTGCATCCCCAGTGGTGACAGTGCACTCTCTGGACTCACTGCACTGCATCCCCAGTTGTGCCTCTGCACTCTCTGGACTCACTGCAGTGCATCCCCAGTGGTGCCAGTGCACTCTCTGGACTCACTGCAGTGCTTCCGCACTGGTGCCAGTGAACTCTCTGCACTCACTGCACTGCATCCCCAGTGTTCCAGTGCACTCTCTGGACTACCTGCACTGCATCCCCAGTGGTGCCAGTGCACTCTCTGGACTCACTGCAGTGCATCCCCAGTGGTGCCAGTGCACTCTCTGGACTCACTGCACTGCATCCCCAGTGGTGCCTTTGCACTCTCAGGACTCACTGCACTGCATCCCCAGTGGTGCCAGTGCAATTAATGGACTCACTGTAGTGTAGCTCAGTGGTGCCAGAGCACTCTCTGGACTCACTGCACTGCATCACCAGTGGTGCCAGTGCACTCTCTGGACTCACTGCACTGCATCCCCAGTGGTGCCAGTGCACTGTCTGGACTCACTGCAGTGTATCGCCATTGGAGCCGGTGCACTCTCTGGACTCACTAAACTGCATCCTCAGTGGTGCCAGAGAACTCTCTGGACTCACTGCAGTGCATCCCCAGTGGTGCCAGTGCACTGTCTGGACTCACTGCATCCCCAGTGGTGCCAGGGCACTCTCTGGACTCACAGCACTGCATCCCCATTGGTGGCAGTGCACTCTCTGGACTCACTGCACTAATACCCCAGTGGTGCCAGTGCAGTCTCCGGACTCACTGCACTGCATCCCCAGTGGTGCCAGTACACTCTCTGGACTCACTGCAGTGCATCCCCAGTGGTGCCAGTGCAATTACTGGACTCACTGCAGTACATCCCCAGTGGTGCCAGTGCACTCTCTGCCCTCACTGCAGTGCATCCCCAGTGGTGCCAGTGCACTCTCTGCACTCACTGCAGTGCATCCCCAGTGGTGCCAGTGCACTCTCTGGACTCACCGCATTGCATCCCCAGTGGTGCCAGTGCACTCTCTGGAGTCACTGCACTGCATCCTCAGTGGTGCCAGTGCACTCTCTGGACTCACTGCACTGCATCCCCAGTGGTGCCAGGGCTCTCTCTGGACTCACTGCACTGCATCCCCTGTGGTCCCAGTGCACTCTCTGCCCTCACTGCAGTGCATCCCCAGTGGTGCCAGTGCACTCTCTGCACTCACTGCAGTGCATCCCCAGTGGTGCCAGTGCAATCTCTGGGCTCACCGGGATGCATCCCCAGTGGTGCCAGTGCACTCTCTGGACTCACTGCACTACATCCCCAGTGGTGCCAGTGCACTCTCTGGACTCACTGCAGTGCATCCCCAGTGGTGCCAGTGCACTCTCTGGACTCACTGCACTGCATCCCCAGTGGTGCCAGTGCACTCTCTGGACTCACTGCAGTGCATCCCCAGTGGTGCCAGTGCACTCTCTGGACTCACTGCAGTGCATCCCCAGTAGTGCCAGTGCACTCTCTGGACTCACTGCGCTGCATCCCCAGTGGTGCCAGTGCACTCTCTGGACTCACTGCACTGCATCCCCAGTGGTGCCAGTGCACTCTCTGAGTCACTGCACTGCATTCCCAGTGGTGCCAGTGCACTCTCTGGACTCACTGCAGTGCATCCCAAGTGGTGCCAGTGCACTGTCTGGACTCACTGCACTGCAACCCCAGTGGTGCCAGTGCACTCTCTGGACTCACCATAGTGCACCACCACTGGTGCCAGTGCACTCTCTGGACTCACCGCACTGCATGCCCAGTGGTGCCAGTGCACTCTCTGGACTCACTGCACTGCATCCCCAAGGTGCCAGTGCACTCTATAGACTCAACTGCACTGCATCCCCAGTGGTGCCAGTGCAATCTCAGGACTCACTGCAGTGCAGCTCCAGTTGGTGCCAGTGCAGTCTCTGGACTCACTGCACTGCATCCCCAGTGGTGCCAGTGCACTCTCTGGACTCACTGCACTGCATCAACAGTGGTGCCAGAGCACTCTCTGGACTCACTGCACTGCATCCCCAGTGCTGCCAGTGCACTCTCTGGACTCACTGCACTGCATCCCCAGTGGTGCCAGGGCACTCTCTGGAGTCACAGCACTGCATCAACAGTGGTGCCTCTGCACTCTCTGGAGTCACTGCACTGCATCCCCAGTGGTGCCAGTGCACTCTCTGGACTCACTGTAGTGCATCCCCAGTGGTGCCAGTGCACTCTCTGGACTCACTGCAGTGCATCCCCAGTAGCGCCAGTGCACTCTCTGGACTCACCAGGGTGCATCCCCAGTGGTGCCAGTGTACTCTCTGGAATCACTGCAGTGCATCCCCAGTGGTGCCAGTGCACTCTCTGGAGTCACTGCACTGCATCCCCAGTGGTGCCAGTGCACTCTCTGGACTCACTGCATTGCATCCCCAGTGCTGACAGTGCACTCTCTGGACTCACTGCACTGCATCCCCAGTGGTGCCACTGCACTCTCTGGACTCACTGCACTGTATCACCATTGGTGCCAGGGCACTCTCCGGACTCACTGCAGAGCATCCGCAGTGGTGCCAGTGCACTCTTTCGAGTCACTGCAGTGCATCCCCAGTGGTGCCAGTGCACTCTCTGGGCTCACTGCAGTGCATCCCCAGTGGTGCCAGTGCACTCTCTGGACTCACTGCAGTGCATCCCCAGTGCTGCCAGTGCACTCTCTGGACTCACTGCAGTGCATCCCCAGTGGTGCCAGTGCACTCTCTGGACTCACTGCACTGCATCCCCAGTGGTGCCAGTGCACTCTCCGGAATCACTGCACTGCATCCACAGAAGTGCCAGTGCACTCTCTGGACTCACTGCAGTGCATCCCCAGTGGTGCCCGTGCACTCTCTGGACTCACGGCAGTGCATCCCCAGTGGTGCCAGTGCACTCTCTGGACTCACTGCATTGCATCCCCAGTGGTGCCAGTGCACTCTCTGCACTCACTGCACTGCATCCCCAGTGGTGCCAGTGCACTCTCTGGAGTCACTGCACTGCATCCCCAGTGGTGCCTGTTCAGTCTCTAGACTCACTACATTGCATCCCCAGTGGAGCCAGTGCACTCTCTGGACTCACTGCACTGCATCCCCAGTGGTGCCAGTGCACTCTCTGGACTCACTGCAGTGCATGCCCAGTGGTGCCAGTGCACTCTCTGGACTCACTGCACTGTATCCCCAGTGGTGCCAGTGCACTCTCTGGAGTCGCATCACTGCATCAACAGTGGTGCCTCTGCACTCTCTGGAGTCACTGCACTGCATCCCCAGTGCTGCCAGTGCACTCTCTGGACTCACTGCATTGCATCCCCAGTGGTGCCAGTGCACTCTCTGCACTCACTGCACTGCATCCCCAGTGGTGCCAGTGCACTCTCTGGAGTCACTGCACTGCATCCCCAGTGGTGCCTGTTCAGTCTCTAGACTCACTACATTGCATCCCCAGTGGTGCCAGTGCCCTCTGTGGACTCACTGCACTGCATCCCCAGTGGGGCCAGTGCACTCTCTGGACTCACTGCAGTGCATCCCCAGTGGTGCGAGTGCACTCTCTGGACTCACTGAACTTCATCCCCAGTGGTGCCAGTGCACTCTCTGGACTCACCGGGGTGCATCCCCAGTGGTGCCAGTGCACTCTCTGGACTCACCGGGGTGCGTCGCTAGTGGTGCCAGTGCACTCTCTGGACTCACTGCAGTGCATCCCCAGTGGTGCCAGTGCACTCTGTGGACTCACTGCACTGCATCCCCAGTGTTGCCAGTGCACTCTCTGGAGTCACTGCACTGCATCCCCAGTGGTGCCAGTGCACTCTCTGGACTCACTGCACTGCATCCCCAGTGGTGCCAGTGCACTCTCTGGACTCACTGCAGTGCATCCCCAGTGGTGCCAGTGCACTCTCTGGACTCACTGCACTGCATCCCATTGGTGCCAGTGCACTCTCTGGACTCACTGCACTGCATCCCCAGTGGTGACAGTGCACTCTCTGGACTCACTGCACTGCATCCCCAGTTGTGCCTCTGCACTCTCTGGACTCACTGCAGTGCATCCCCAGTGGTGCCAGTGCACTCTCTGGACTCACTGCAGTGCTTCCGCACTGGTGCCAGTGAACTCTCTGCACTCACTGCACTGCATCCCCAGTGTTCCAGTGCACTCTCTGGACTACCTGCACTGCATCCCCAGTGGTGCCAGTGCACTCTCTGGACTCACTGCAGTGCATCCCCAGTGGTGCCAGTGCACTCTCTGGACTCACTGCACTGCATCCCCAGTGGTGCCTTTGCACTCTCAGGACTCACTGCACTGCATCCCCAGTGGTGCCAGTGCAATTAATGGACTCACTGTAGTGTAGCTCAGTGGTGCCAGAGCACTCTCTGGACTCACTGCACTGCATCACCAGTGGTGCCAGTGCACTCTCTGGACTCACTGCACTGCATCCCCAGTGGTGCCAGTGCACTGTCTGGACTCACTGCAGTGTATCGCCATTGGAGCCGGTGCACTCTCTGGACTCACTAAACTGCATCCTCAGTGGTGCCAGAGAACTCTCTGGACTCACTGCAGTGCATCCCCAGTGGTGCCAGTGCACTGTCTGGACTCACTGCATCCCCAGTGGTGCCAGGGCACTCTCTGGACTCACAGCACTGCATCCCCATTGGTGGCAGTGCACTCTCTGGACTCACTGCACTAATACCCCAGTGGTGCCAGTGCAGTCTCCGGACTCACTGCACTGCATCCCCAGTGGTGCCAGTACACTCTCTGGACTCACTGCAGTGCATCCCCAGTGGTGCCAGTGCAATTACTGGACTCACTGCAGTACATCCCCAGTGGTGCCAGTGCACTCTCTGCCCTCACTGCAGTGCATCCCCAGTGGTGCCAGTGCACTCTCTGCACTCACTGCAGTGCATCCCCAGTGGTGCCAGTGCACTCTCTGGACTCACCGCATTTCATCCCCAGTGGTGCCAGTGCACTCTCTGGAGTCACTGCACTGCATCCTCAGTGGTGCCAGTGCACTCTCTGGACTCACTGCACTGCATCCCCAGTGGTGCCAGGGCTCTCTCTGGACTCACTGCACTGCATCCCCTGTGGTCCCAGTGCACTCTCTGGACTCACTGCATTGCATCCCCAGTGGTGCCAGTGCACTCTCTGCACTCACTGCAGTGCATCCCCAGTGGTGCCAGTGCAATCTCTGGGCTCACCGGGATGCATCCCCAGTGGTGCCAGTGCACTCTCTGGACTCACTGCACTACATCCCCAGTGGTGCCAGTGCACTCTCTGGACTCACTGCAGTGCATCCCCAGTGGTGCCAGTGCACTCTCTGGACTCACTGCACTGCATCCCCAGTGGTGCCAGTGCACTCTCTGGACTCACTGCAGTGCATCCCCAGTGGTGCCAGTGCACTCTCTGGACTCACTGCAGTGCATCCCCAGTAGTGCCAGTGCACTCTCTGGACTCACTGCGCTGCATCCCCAGTGGTGCCAGTGCACTCTCTGGACTCACTGCACTGCATCCCCAGTGGTGCCAGTGCACTCTCTGAGTCACTGCACTGCATTCCCAGTGGTGCCAGTGCACTCTCTGGACTCACTGCAGTGCATCCCAAGTGGTGCCAGTGCACTGTCTGGACTCACTGCACTGCAACCCCAGTGGTGCCAGTGCACTCTCTGGACTCACCATAGTGCACCACCACTGGTGCCAGTGCACTCTCTGGACTCACCGCACTGCATGCCCAGTGGTGCCAGTGCACTCTCTGGACTCACTGCACTGCATCCCCAAGGTGCCAGTGCACTCTCTAGACTCAACTGCACTGCATCCCCAGTGGTGCCAGTGCAATCTCAGGACTCACTGCAGTGCAGCTCCAGTTGGTGCCAGTGCAGTCTCTGGACTCACTGCACTGCATCCCCAGTGGTGCCAGTGCACTCTCTGGACTCACTGAAGTGCATCCCCAGTGGTGCCAGAGCACTCTCTGGACTCACTGCACTGCATCCCCAGTGCTGCCAGTGCACTCTCTGGACTCACTGCACTGCATCCCCAGTGGTGCCAGGGCACTCTCTGGAGTCACAGCACTGCATCAACAGTGGTGCCTCTGCACTCTCTGGAGTCACTGCACTGCATCCCCAGTGGTGCCAGTGCACTCTCTGGACTCACTGTAGTGCATCCCCAGTGGTGCCAGTGCACTCTCTGGACTCACTGCAGTGCATCCCCAGTAGCGCCAGTGCACTCTCTGGACTCACCAGGGTGCATCCCCAGTGGTGCCAGTGTACTCTCTGGAATCACTGCAGTGCATCCCCAGTGGTGCCAGTGCACTCTCTGGAGTCACTGCACTGCATCCCCAGTGGTGCCAGTGCACTCTCTGGACTCACTGCATTGCATCCCCAGTGCTGACAGTGCACTCTCTGGACTCACTGCACTGCATCCCCAGTGGTGCCACTGCACTCTCTGGACTCACTGCACTGTATCACCATTGGTGCCAGGGCACTCTCCGGACTCACTGCAGAGCATCCGCAGTGGTGCCAGTGCACTCTTTCGAGTCACTGCAGTGCATCCCCAGTGGTGCCAGTGCACTCTCTGGGCTCACTGCAGTGCATCCCCAGTGGTGCCAGTGCACTCTCTGGACTCACTGCAGTGCATCCCCAGTGCTGCCAGTGCACTCTCTGGACTCACTGCAGTGCATCCCCAGTGGTGCCAGTGCACTCTCTGGACTCACTGCACTGCATCCCCAGTGGTGCCAGTGCACTCTCCGGAATCACTGCACTGCATCCACAGAAGTGCCAGTGCACTCTCTGGACTCACTGCAGTGCATCCCCAGTGGTGCCCGTGCACTCTCTGGACTCACGGCAGTGCATCCCCAGTGGTGCCAGTGCACTCTCTGGACTCACTGCATTGCATCCCCAGTGGTGCCAGTGCACTCTCTGCACTCACTGCACTGCATCCCCAGTGGTGCCAGTGCACTCTCTGGAGTCACTGCACTGCATCCCCAGTGGTGCCAGTGCACTCTCTGGACTCACCGCACTGCATGCCCAGTGGTGCCAGTGCACTCTCTGGACTCACTGCACTGCATCCCCAAGGTGCCAGTGCACTCTCTAGACTCAACTGCACTGCATCCCCAGTGGTGCCAGTGCAATCTCAGGACTCACTGCAGTGCAGCTCCAGTTGGTGCCAGTGCAGTCTCTGGACTCACTGCACTGCATCCCCAGTGGTGCCAGTGCACTCTCTGGACTCACTGAAGTGCATCCCCAGTGGTGCCAGAGCACTCTCTGGACTCACTGCACTGCATCCCCAGTGCTGCCAGTGCACTCTCTGGACTCACTGCACTGCATCCCCAGTGGTGCCAGGGCACTCTCTGGAGTCACAGCACTGCATCAACAGTGGTGCCTCTGCACTCTCTGGAGTCACTGCACTGCATCCCCAGTGGTGCCAGTGCACTCTCTGGACTCACTGTAGTGCATCCCCAGTGGTGCCAGTGCACTCTCTGGACTCACTGCAGTGCATCCCCAGTAGCGCCAGTGCACTCTCTGGACTCACCAGGGTGCATCCCCAGTGGTGCCAGTGTACTCTCTGGAATCACTGCAGTGCATCCCCAGTGGTGCCAGTGCACTCTCTGGAGTCACTGCACTGCATCCCCAGTGGTGCCAGTGCACTCTCTGGACTCACTGCATTGCATCCCCAGTGCTGACAGTGCACTCTCTGGACTCACTGCACTGCATCCCCAGTGGTGCCACTGCACTCTCTGGACTCACTGCACTGTATCACCATTGGTGCCAGGGCACTCTCCGGACTCACTGCAGAGCATCCGCAGTGGTGCCAGTGCACTCTTTCGAGTCACTGCAGTGCATCCCCAGTGGTGCCAGTGCACTCTCTGGGCTCACTGCAGTGCATCCCCAGTGGTGCCAGTGCACTCTCTGGACTCACTGCAGTGCATCCCCAGTGCTGCCAGTGCACTCTCTGGACTCACTGCAGTGCATCCCCAGTGGTGCCAGTGCACTCTCTGGACTCACTGCACTGCATCCCCAGTGGTGCCAGTGCACTCTCCGGAATCACTGCACTGCATCCACAGAAGTGCCAGTGCACTCTATGGACTCACTGCAGTGCATCCCCAGTGGTGCCCGTGCACTCTCTGGACTCACGGCAGTGCATCCCCAGTGGTGCCAGTGCACTCTCTGGACTCACTGCATTGCATCCCCAGTGGTGCCAGTGCACTCTCTGCACTCACTGCACTGCATCCCCAGTGGTGCCAGTGCACTCTCTGGAGTCACTGCACTGCATCCCCAGTGGTGCCTGTTCAGTCTCTAGACTCACTACATTGCATCCCCAGTGGAGCCAGTGCACTCTCTGGACTCACTGCACTGCATCCCCAGTGGTGCCAGTGCACTCTCTGGACTCACTGCAGTGCATGCCCAGTGGTGCCAGTGCACTCTCTGGACTCACTGCACTGTATCCCCAGTGGTGCCAGTGCACTCTCTGGAGTCGCATCACTGCATCAACAGTGGTGCCTCTGCACTCTCTGGAGTCACTGCACTGCATCCCCAGTGCTGCCAGTGCACTCTCTGGACTCACTGCAGTGCATCCCCAGTGGTGCCAGTGCACTCTCTGGACTCACTGCACTGCATCCCCAGTGGTGCCAGTGCACTCTCTGGACTCACTGCACTGCATCCCCAGTGGTGCCAGTGCACTCTCTGGACTCACTGCACTTCATCCCCAGTGGTGCCAGTGCACTCTCTGGACTCACTGCACTGCATCCCCATTGGTGCCAGTGCACTCTCTGGACTCACTGCACTGCATCACCATTGGTGCCAGGGCACTCTCCGGACTCACTGCAGTGCATCCGCAGTGGTGCCAGTGCACTCTTTCGAGTCACTGCAGTGCATCCCCAGTAGTGCCAGTGCACTCTCTGGACTCACTGCAGTGCATCCCCAGTGGTGCCAGTGCACTCTCTGCACTCACTGCAGTGCATCCCCAGTGGTGCCAGTGCACTCTCTGGACTCACTGCAGTGCATCCCCAGTGGTGCCAGTGCACTCTCTGCCCTCACTGCAGTGCATCCCCAGTGGTGCCAGTGCACTCTCTGCACTCACTGCAGTGCATCCCCAGTGGTGCCAGTGCACTTTCTGCACTCACTGAACTGCATCTCCGGTGTTCCCAGAGCACTCTCTGGACTCACCGAGGTGCATCCCCAGTGGTGCCAGTGCACTCTCTGGACTCACTGCAGTGCAGCCCCTGAGGTGCCAGTGTACTCTCTGGACTCACTGCACTGCATCCCCAGTGGTGACAGTGCACTCTCTGGAATCACTGCAGTGCATCATCTGTGCTGCCATTGCACTCTCTGGACTCACTGCACCGCATCCCCAGTGGTGCCTGTGCACTCTCTTGAGTCACTGCACCGCATCCCCAGTAGAGCCAGTGCACTCTCTCGACTCACTGCACTGCAACTCCAGTGGTGCCAGTGCACTCTCTGGACTCACTGCACTGCATCCCCAGTGGTGCCAGTGCACTCTCTGGAGTCACTGCGCTGCATCCCCAGTGGTGCCAGTGCCCTCTGTGGACTCACTGCACTGCATCCCCAGTGGGGCCAGTGCACTCTCTGGTGGACTCACTGCAGTGCATCCCCAGTGGTGCGAGTGCACTCTCTGGACTCACTGAACTTCATCCCCAGTGGTGCCAGTGCACTCTCTGGACTCACCGGGGTGCATCCCCAGTGGTGCCAGTGCACTCTCTGGACTCACCGGGGTGCGTCGCTAGTGGTGCCAGTGCACTCTCTGGACTCACTGCAGTGCATCCCCAGTGGTGCCAGTGCACTCTGTGGACTCACTGCACTGCATCCCCAGTGTTGCCAGTGCACTCTCTGGAGTCACTGCACTGCATCCCCAGTGGTGCCAGTGCACTCTCTGGACTCACTGCACTGCATCCCCAGTGGTGCCAGTGCACTCTCTGGACTCACTGCAGTGCATCCCCAGTGGTGCCAGTGCACTCTCTGGACTCACTGCACTGCATCCCATTGGTGCCAGTGCACTCTCTGGACTCACTGCACTGCATCCCCAGTGGTGACAGTGCACTCTCTGGACTCACTGCACTGCATCCCCAGTTGTGCCTCTGCACTCTCTGGACTCACTGCAGTGCATCCCCAGTGGTGCCAGTGCACTCTCTGGACTCACTGCAGTGCTTCCGCACTGGTGCCAGTGAACTCTCTGCACTCACTGCACTGCATCCCCAGTGTTCCAGTGCACTCTCTGGACTACCTGCACTGCATCCCCAGTGGTGCCAGTGCACTCTCTGGACTCACTGCAGTGCATCCCCAGTGGTGCCAGTGCACTCTCTGGACTCACTGCACTGCATCCCCAGTGGTGCCTTTGCACTCTCAGGACTCACTGCACTGCATCCCCAGTGGTGCCAGTGCAATTAATGGACTCACTGTAGTGTAGCTCAGTGGTGCCAGAGCACTCTCTGGACTCACTGCACTGCATCACCAGTGGTGCCAGTGCACTCTCTGGACTCACTGCACTGCATCCCCAGTGGTGCCAGTGCACTGTCTGGACTCACTGCAGTGTATCGCCATTGGAGCCGGTGCACTCTCTGGACTCACTAAACTGCATCCTCAGTGGTGCCAGAGAACTCTCTGGACTCACTGCAGTGCATCCCCAGTGGTGCCAGTGCACTGTCTGGACTCACTGCATCCCCAGTGGTGCCAGGGCACTCTCTGGACTCACAGCACTGCATCCCCATTGGTGGCAGTGCACTCTCTGGACTCACTGCACTAATACCCCAGTGGTGCCAGTGCAGTCTCCGGACTCACTGCACTGCATCCCCAGTGGTGCCAGTACACTCTCTGGACTCACTGCAGTGCATCCCCAGTGGTGCCAGTGCAATTACTGGACTCACTGCAGTACATCCCCAGTGGTGCCAGTGCACTCTCTGCCCTCACTGCAGTGCATCCCCAGTGGTGCCAGTGCACTCTCTGCACTCACTGCAGTGCATCCCCAGTGGTGCCAGTGCACTCTCTGCACTCACTGAACTGCATCTCCGGTGTTCCCAGAGCACTCTCTGGACTCACCGAGGTGCATCCCCAGTGGTGCCAGTGCACTCTCTGGACTCACTGCAGTGCAGCCCCTGAGGTGCCAGTGTACTCTCTGGACTCACTGCACTGCATCCCCAGTGGTGACAGTGCACTCTCTGGACTCACTGCACTGCATCCCCAGTGGTGCCAGTGCACTCTCTGAACTCACCGCACTGCATCCCCACTGGTGCCAGGGCACTCTCTGGACTCACTGCACTGCATCCCCTGTGGTCCCAGTGCACTCTCTGCCCTCACTGCAGTGCATCCCCAGTGGTGCCAGTGCACTCTCTGCACTCACTGCAGTGCATCCCCAGTGGTGCCAGTGCAATCTCTGGGCTCACCGGGGTGCATCCCCAGTGGTGCCAGTGCACTCTCTGGACTCACTGCACTGCATCCCCAGTGGTGCCAGTGCACTCTCTGGACTCACTGCAGTGCATCCCCAGTGGTGCCAGTGCACTCTCTGCACTCACTGCACTGCATCCCCAGTGGTGCCAGTGCACTCTCTGGACTCACTGCACTGCATCCCCAGTGGTGCCAGTGCACTCTCTGGACTCACTGCAGTGCATCCGCAGTGGTGCCAGTGCACTCTCTGGACTCACTGCAGTGCATCCCCAGTAGTGCCAGTGCACTCTCTGGACTCACTGCGCTGCATCCCCAGTGGTGCCAGTGCATTCTCTGGACTCACTGCACTGCATCCCCAGTGGTGCCAGTGCACTCTCTGAGTCACTGCACTGCATTCCCAGTGGTGCCAGTGCACTCTCTGGACTCACTGCAGTGCATCCACAGTGGTGCCAGTGCACTCTCTGGACTCACTGCACTGCAACCCCAGTGGTGCCAGTGCACTCTCTGGACTCACTGCAGTGCACCCCCACTGGTGCCAGTGCACTCTCTGGACTCACCGCATTGCATCCCCAGTGGTGCCAGTGCACTCTCTGGACTCACTGCACTGCATCCCCAGTGGTGCCAGTGCACTCTCTGGAGTCACTGCACTGCATCCTCAGTCGTGCAAGTGCACTCTCTGGATTCACTGCACTGCATCCCCACTGGTGCCAGGGCACTCTCTGGACTCACTGCACTGCATCCCCTGTGGTCCCAGTGCACTCTCTGCCCTCACTGCAGTGCATCCCCAGTGGTGCCAGTGCACTCTCTGCACTCACTGCAGTGCATCCCCAGTGGTGCCAGTGCAATCTCTGGGCTCACCGGGGTGCATCCCCAGTGGTGCCAGTGCACTCTCTGGACTCACTGCACTGCATCCCCAGTGGTGCCAGTGCACTCTCTGGACTCACTGCAGTGCATCCCCAGTGGTGCCAGTGCACTCTCTGCACTCACTGCACTGCATCCCCAGTGGTGCCAGTGCACTCTCTGGACTCACTGCACTGCATCCCCAGTGGTGCCAGTGCACTCTCTGGACTCACTGCAGTGCATCCGCAGTGGTGCCAGTGCACTCTCTGGACTCACTGCAGTGCATCCCCAGTAGTGCCAGTGCACTCTCTGGACTCACTGCGCTGCATCCCCAGTGGTGCCAGTGCATTCTCTGGACTCACTGCACTGCATCCCCAGTGGTGCCAGTGCACTCTCTGAGTCACTGCACTGCATTCCCAGTGGTGCCAGTGCACTCTCTGGACTCACTGCAGTGCATCCCAAGTGGTGCCAGTGCACTCTCTGGACTCACTGCACTGCAACCCCAGTGGTGCCAGTGCACTCTCTGGACTCACTGCAGTACACCCCCACTGGTGCCAGTGCACTCTCTGGACTCACCGCACTGCATGCCCAGTGGTGCCAGTGCACTCTCTGGACTCACTGCACTGCATCCCCAAGGTGCCAGTGCACTCTCTAGACTCAACTGCACTGCATCCCCAGTGGTGCCCGTGCACTCTCTGGTCTCACTGCAGTGCATCCACAGTGGTGCCAGTGCACTCTCTGGACTCTCTGCATTGCATCCCCAGTGGTGTCAGTGCACTCTCTGTACTCACTGCAGTGCATCCCCAGTGGTGCCAGTGCACTCTCTGGAGTCACTGCACTGCATCCCCAGTGGTGCCTGTGCAGTCTCTGGACTCACTACAGTTCATCCCCAGTGGAGCCAGTGCACTCTCTGGACTCACTGCACTCCATCCCCACTGGTGCCAGTGCACTCTCTGGACTCACTGCACTCCATCCCCACTGGTGCCAGTCCACTCTCTGGACTCACTGCACTGCATCCCCAGTGGTGCCAGTGCACTCTCTGCACTCATGCACTGCATACCAAGTGGTGCCAGTGTATTCTTTGGACTCACTGCACTGAATGAACAGTGGTGCCAGTGCACTCTCTGGACTCACTGCACTGCATCCCCAGTGGTGCCAGTGTAGTGTCTGGACTCACTGTAGTGCATCCCCAGTGGTGCCAGTGCAATCTCAGGACTCACTGCAGTGCAGCTCCAGTTGGTGCCAGTGCAGTCTCTGGACTCACTGCACTGCATCCCCAGTGGTGCCAGTGCACCCTCTGGACTCACTGAAGTGCATCCCCAGTGGTGCCAGAGCACTCTCTGGACTCACTGCAGTGCATCCCCAGTGCTGCCAGTGCACTCTCTGGACTCACTGCACTGCATCCCCAGTGGTGCCAGGGCACTCTCTGGAGTCACAGCACTGCATCAACAGTGGTGCCTCTGCACTCTCTGGAGTCACTGCACTGCATCCCCAGTGGTGCCAGTGCACTCTCTGGACTCACTGCACTGCATCCCCAGTGGTGCCAGTGCACTCTCTGGACTCACTGCAGTGCATCCCCAGTAGTGCCAGTGCACTCTCTGGACTCACCAGGGTGCATCCCCAGTGGTGCCAGTGTACTCTCTGGAATCACTGCAGTGCATCCCCAGTGGTGCCAGTGCACTCTCTGGAGTCACTGCACTGCATCCCCAGTGGTGCCAGTGCCCTCTCTGGACTCACTGCATTGCATCCCCAGTGGTGCCAGTGCACTCTCTGGACTCACTGCACTGCATCCCCAGTGGTGCCACTGCACTCTCTGGACTCACTGCACTGTATGACCATTGGTGCCAGGGCACTCTCCGGACTCACTGCAGAGCATCCCCAGTGGTGCCAGTACACTCTCTGGACTCACTGCACTGCATCCCCAGTGGTGCCAGTGCACTCTCTGGACTCACTGCAGTGCATCCCCAGTGGTGCCAGTGCACTCTCTGCACTCACTGCACTGCATCCCCAGTGGTGCCAGTGCACTCTCTGGACTCACTGCACTGCATCCCCAGTGGTGCCAGTGCACTCTCTGGACTCACTGCAGTGCATCCGCAGTGGTGCCAGTGCACTCTCTGGACTCACTGCAGTGCATCCCCAGTAGTGCCAGTGCACTCTCTGGACTCACTGCGCTGCATCCCCAGTGGTGCCAGTGCATTCTCTGGACTCACTGCACTGCATCCCCAGTGGTGCCAGTGCACTCTCTGAGTCACTGCACTGCATTCCCAGTGGTGCCAGTGCACTCTCTGGACTCACTGCAGTGCATCCCAAGTGGTGCCAGTGCACTCTCTGGACTCACTGCACTGCAACCCCAGTGGTGCCAGTGCACTCTCTGGACTCACTGCAGTGCACCCCCACTGGTGCCAGTGCACTCTCTGGACTCACCGCATTGCATCCCCAGTGGTGCCAGTGCACTCTCTGGACTCACTGCACTGCATCCCCAGTGGTGCCAGTGCACTCTCTGGAGTCACTGCACTGCATCCTCAGTCGTGCAAGTGCACTCTCTGGATTCACTGCACTGCATCCCCACTGGTGCCAGGGCACTCTCTGGACTCACTGCACTGCATCCCCTGTGGTCCCAGTGCACTCTCTGCCCTCACTGCAGTGCATCCCCAGTGGTGCCAGTGCACTCTCTGCACTCACTGCAGTGCATCCCCAGTGGTGCCAGTGCAATCTCTGGGCTCACCGGGGTGCATCCCCAGTGGTGCCAGTGCACTCTCTGGACTCACTGCACTGCATCCCCAGTGGTGCCAGTGCACTCTCTGGACTCACTGCAGTGCATCCCCAGTGGTGCCAGTGCACTCTCTGCACTCACTGCACTGCATCCCCAGTGGTGCCAGTGCACTCTCTGGACTCACTGCACTGCATCCCCAGTGGTGCCAGTGCACTCTCTGGACTCACTGCAGTGCATCCGCAGTGGTGCCAGTGCACTCTCTGGACTCACTGCAGTGCATCCCCAGTAGTGCCAGTGCACTCTCTGGACTCACTGCGCTGCATCCCCAGTGGTGCCAGTGCATTCTCTGGACTCACTGCACTGCATCCCCAGTGGTGCCAGTGCACTCTCTGAGTCACTGCACTGCATTCCCAGTGGTGCCAGTGCACTCTCTGGACTCACTGCAGTGCATCCCAAGTGGTGCCAGTGCACTCTCTGGACTCACTGCACTGCAACCCCAGTGGTGCCAGTGCACTCTCTGGACTCACTGCAGTACACCCCCACTGGTGCCAGTGCACTCTCTGGACTCACCGCACTGCATGCCCAGTGGTGCCAGTGCACTCTCTGGACTCACTGCACTGCATCCCCAAGGTGCCAGTGCACTCTCTAGACTCAACTGCACTGCATCCCCAGTGGTGCCCGTGCACTCTCTGGTCTCACTGCAGTGCATCCACAGTGGTGCCAGTGCACTCTCTGGACTCTCTGCATTGCATCCCCAGTGGTGTCAGTGCACTCTCTGTACTCACTGCAGTGCATCCCCAGTGGTGCCAGTGCACTCTCTGGAGTCACTGCACTGCATCCCCAGTGGTGCCTGTGCAGTCTCTGGACTCACTACAGTTCATCCCCAGTGGAGCCAGTGCACTCTCTGGACTCACTGCACTCCATCCCCACTGGTGCCAGTGCACTCTCTGGACTCACTGCACTCCATCCCCACTGGTGCCAGTCCACTCTCTGGACTCACTGCACTGCATCCCCAGTGGTGCCAGTGCACTCTCTGCACTCATGCACTGCATACCAAGTGGTGCCAGTGTATTCTTTGGACTCACTGCACTGAATGAACAGTGGTGCCAGTGCACTCTCTGGACTCACTGCACTGCATCCCCAGTGGTGCCAGTGTAGTGTCTGGACTCACTGTAGTGCATCCCCAGTGGTGCCAGTGCAATCTCAGGACTCACTGCAGTGCAGCTCCAGTTGGTGCCAGTGCAGTCTCTGGACTCACTGCACTGCATCCCCAGTGGTGCCAGTGCACCCTCTGGACTCACTGAAGTGCATCCCCAGTGGTGCCAGAGCACTCTCTGGACTCACTGCAGTGCATCCCCAGTGCTGCCAGTGCACTCTCTGGACTCACTGCACTGCATCCCCAGTGGTGCCAGGGCACTCTCTGGAGTCACAGCACTGCATCAACAGTGGTGCCTCTGCACTCTCTGGAGTCACTGCACTGCATCCCCAGTGGTGCCAGTGCACTCTCTGGACTCACTGCACTGCATCCCCAGTGGTGCCAGTGCACTCTCTGGACTCACTGCAGTGCATCCCCAGTAGTGCCAGTGCACTCTCTGGACTCACCAGGGTGCATCCCCAGTGGTGCCAGTGTACTCTCTGGAATCACTGCAGTGCATCCCCAGTGGTGCCAGTGCACTCTCTGGAGTCACTGCACTGCATCCCCAGTGGTGCCAGTGCCCTCTCTGGACTCACTGCATTGCATCCCCAGTGGTGCCAGTGCACTCTCTGGACTCACTGCACTGCATCCCCAGTGGTGCCACTGCACTCTCTGGACTCACTGCACTGTATGACCATTGGTGCCAGGGCACTCTCCGGACTCACTGCAGAGCATCCCCAGTGGTGCCAGTACACTCTCTGGACTCACTGCACTGCATCCCCAGTGGTGCCAGTGCACTTTCTGGAGTCACTGCAGTGTATCCCCTGTGGTGCCAGTGCACTCTGTGGACTCACTGCACTGCATCCCATTGGTGCCAGTGCACTCTCTGGACTCACAGCATTGCATCCCCAGTGGTGCCAGTGCGCTCTCTAGACTCACTGCAGTGCATCCCCAGTGGTGCCAGTGCACTCTCTGGACTCACTGCACTGCATCCCCAGTGGTGCCAGTACACTCTCTGTACTCACTGCAGTGCATTCCCAGTTGTGTCAGTGCACTCTCTGGACTCACTGCAGTGAATCCCCGGTCGTGCCAGTGCACTCTCTGGACTCACTGCACTGCATCTCCAGTGGTGCCAGTTCACTCTCTGGACTCACTGAACTGCATCCCCAGTGGTGCCAGTGCACTCTCTGTAGTCACTGCGCTGCATCCCCAGTGGTGCCAGTGCACTCTCTGGACTCACTGCGCTACATCCTCAGTGGTGCCAGTGCACTCTCTGGACTCACTGCAGTGTATCCCCTGTGGTGCCAGTGCACTCTGTGCTCTCACTGCACTGCATCCCAGTGGTGCCAGTGCACTCTCTGGACTCACTGCAGTGCAGCCCCTTAGGTGCCAGTGCACTCTCTGGACTCACTGCAGTGAATCCCCGGTTGTGCCAGTTCACTCTCTGGACTCACTGAACTGAATCCCCAGTGGTGCCAGTGCACTCTCTGGACTCACTGCATTGCATCCCCAGTGGTGCCAATGCACTCTCTGGACTCACTGCACTGCATCCCCATTGGTGCCAGTGCACTCTCTGGACTCACTGCACTGCATCACCATTGGTGCCAGGGCACTCTCCGGACTCACTGCAGTGCATCCGCAGTGGTGCCAGTGCACTCTTTCGAGTCACTGCAGTGCATCCCCAGTAGTGCCAGTGCACTCTCTGGACTCACTTCAGTGCATCCCCAGTGGTGCCAGTGCACTCTCTGCACTCACTGCAGTGCATCCCCAGTGGTGCCAGTGCACTCTCTGGACTCACTACAGTGCATCCCCAGTGGTGCCAGTGCACTCTCTGCCCTCACTACAGTGCATCCCCAGTGGTGCCAGTGCACTCTCTGCACTCACTGCAGTGCATCCCCAGTGGTGCCAGTGCACTCTCTGCACTCACTGAACTGCATCTCCGGTGTTCCCAGAGCACTCTCTGGACTCACCGAGGTGCATCCCCAGTGGTGCCAGTGCACTCTCTGGACTCACTGCAGTGCAGCCCCTGAGGTGCCAGTGTACTCTCTGGACTCACTGCACTGCATCCCCAGTGGTGACAGTGCACTCTCTGGAATCACTGCACTGCATCCCCTGTGGTGCCATTGCACTCTCTGGACTCACTGCACCGCATCCCCAGTGGTGCCTGTGCACTCTCTTGAGTCACTGCACTGCATCCCCAGTAGAGCCAGTGCACTCTCTCGACTCACTGCACTGCAACTCCAGTGGTGCCAGTGCACTCTCTGGACTCACTGCACTGCATCCCCAGTGGTGCCAGTGCACTCTCTGGAGTCACTGCGCTGCATCCCCAGTGGTGCCAGTGCCCTCTGTGGACTCACTGCACTACATCCCCAGTGGGGCCAGTGCACTCTCTGGACTCACTGCAGTGCATCCCCAGTGGTGCGAGTGCACTCTCTGGACTCACCGGGGTGCATCCCCAGTGGTGCCAGTGCACTCTCTGGACTCACCGGGGTGCATCCCTAGTGGTGCCAGTGCACTCTCTGGACTCTCTGCAGTGCATCCCCAGTGGTGCCAGTGCACTCTGTGGACTCACTGCACTGCATCCCCAGTGTTGCCAGTGCACTCTCTGGAGTCACTGCAGTGCATCCCGAGTGGTGCCAGTGCACTCTCTGGATTCACTGCACTGCATCCCCAGTCGTGCCAGTGCACTCTCTGGACTCACTGCAGTGCATACCCAGTGGTGCCAGTGCACTCTCTGGACTCACTGCAGTGCATCCCATTGGTGCCAGTGCACTCTCTGGACTCACTGCAGTGCATCCCCAGTGGTGCCAGTGCACTCTCTGGACTCACTGCACTGCATCCCCAGTGGTGCCACTGCACTCTCTGGACTCACTGCAGTGCATCCCCAGTGGTGCCAGTGCACTCTCTGGACTCACTGCAGTGCTTCCGCACTGGTGCCAGTGCACTCTCTGCACTCACTGCACTGCATCCCCAGTGTTCCAGTGCACTCTCTGGACTACCTGCACTGCATCCCCAGTGGTGCCAGTGCACTCTCTGGACTCACTGCAGTGCATCCCCAGTGCTGACAGTGCACTCTCTGGACTCACTGCACTGCATCCCCAGTGGTGCCAGTGCACTCTCTGGACTCACTGCACTGCTCCCCAGTGGTGCCTTTGCACTCTCAGGACTCACTGCACTGCATCCCCAGTGGTGCCAGTGCAATTACTGGACTCACTGTAGTGTAGCTCAGTGGTGCCAGAGCACTCTCTGGACTCACTGCACTGCATCACCAGTGGTGCCAGTGCACTCTCTGGACTCACTGCACTGCATCCCCAGTGGTGCCAGTGCACTGTCTGGACTCACTGCAGTGTATCGCCATTGGAGCCGGTGCACTCTCTGGACTCACTAAACTGCATCCCCAGTGGTGCCAGAGAACTCTCTGGACTCACTGCAGTGCATCCCCAGTGGTGCCAGTGCACTGTCTGGACTCACTGCATCCCCAGTGGTGCCAGGGCACTCTCTGGACTCACAGCACTGCATCCCCATTGGTGGCAGTGCACTCTCTGGACTCACTGCACTAATACCCCAGTGGTGCCAGTGCAGTCTCTGGACTCACTGCACTTCATCCCCAGTGGTGCCAGTGCACTCTCTGGACTCACTGCACTGCATCCCCAGTGGTGCCAGTGCACTCTCTGGACTCACTGCAGCGCATCCCCAGTGGTGCCAGTGCACTCTCTGGACTCACTGCAGCGCATCCCCAGTGGTGCCAGTACACTCTCTGGACTCACTGCAGTGCATCCCCAGTGGTGCCAGTGCACTCTCTGGACTCACTGCCGTGCATCCCCAGTGGTGCCAGTGCACTTTCTGGAGTCACTGCAGTGCATCCCCTGTTGTGCCAGTGCACTCTCTGACCTCACTGCACTGCATCCCCAGAAGTGCCAGTGCACTCTCTGGACTCACTGCACTGCATCCCAGTGGTTCCATTGCACTCTCTGGACTCACTGCATTGCATCCCCAGTGGTGTCAGTGCACTCTCTGGACTCAGTGCAGTGCATCCCCAGTGGTGCCAGTGCACTCTCTGGACTCACTGCACTGCTACCCCACTGGTGCCAGTGCACTCTCTGGACTCACTGCACTGCATCCCCAGTGGTGCCACTGCACTCTCTGGACTCACTGCAGTGCATCCCCAGTGGTGCCAGTGCACTCTCTGGACTCACTGCAGTGCTTCTGCACTGGTGCCAGTGCACTCTCTGCACTCACTGCACTGCATCCCCAGTGGTGCCAGTGCACTCTCTGGACTACCTGCACTGCATCCCCAGTGGTGCCAGTGCACTCTCTGGACTCACTGCAGTGCAGCCCCAGTGGTGCCAGTGCACTCTCTGGACTCACTGCACTGCATCCCCAGTGGTGCCAGTGCACTCTCTGGACTCACTGCACTGCATCCCCAGTGGTGCCTTTGCACTCTGAGGACTCACTGCACTGCATCCCCAGTGGTGCCAGTGCAATTACTGGACTCACTGTAGTGTAGCTCAGTGGTGCCAGAGCACTCTCTGGACTCACTGCACTGCATCCCCAGTGGTGCCAGTGCACTCTCTGGACTCACTGCACTGCATCCCCAGTGGTGCCAGTGCACTGTCTGGACTCACTGCAGTGTATCGCCATTGGAGCCGGTGCTCTCTCTGGACTCACTGCAGTGCATCCCCAGTGGTGCCAGAGAACTCTCTGGACTCACTGCAGTGCATCCCCAGTGGTGCCAGTGCACTCTCTGGACTCACTGCATCCCCAGTGGTGCCAGGGCACTCTCTGGACTCACAGCACTGCATCCCCATTGGTGCCAGTGCACTCTCTGAACTCACTGCACTAATACCCCAGTGGTGCCAGTGCAGTCTCTGGACTCACTGCACTGCATCCCCAGTGGTGCCAGTGCACTCTCTGGACTCACCGGGGTGCATCCCCAGTGGTGCCAGTGCACTCTCTGGAGTCACTGCACTGCATCCCCAGTGGTGTCAGTGCACTCTCTGGACTCACTGCAGTGCATCCCCAGTGGTGCCAGTGCACTCTCTGGACTCACTGCACTGCATCCCCAGTGGTGCCAGTGTACTCTCTGGACTCACTGCACTGCATCACCAGTGGTGCCAGTACACTCCCTGGACTCACTGCACTGCATCCCCAGTGGTGCCAGTGCACTTTCTGGAGTCACTGCAGTGCATCCACAGTGGTGCCAGCGCACTCTCTGGAGTCACTGCGCTGCGTCCCCAGTGGTGACAGTTAACTCTCTGGACTCACTGTGCTGCATCCCTAGTGGTGCCAGTGCACTCTCTGGACTCACTGCAGTGCATCCCAAGTGGTGCCAGTGCACTCTCTGGACTCACTGCATCCCCAGTGGTGCCAGGGCACTCTCTGGACAAACAGCACTGCATCCCCATTGGTGCCAGTGCACTCTCTGGCGTCACTGCACTAATACCCCAGTGGTGCCAGTGCAGTCTCTGGACTCACTGCACTGCATCCCCAGTGGTGCCAGTGCACTCTCTGGACTCACCGGGGTGCATCCCCTGTGGTGCCAGTGCACTCTCTGGAGTCACTGCACTGCATCCCCAGTGGTGTCAGTGCACTCTCTGGACTCAGTGCAGTGCATCCCCAGTGGTGCCAGTGCATTCTCTGGATTCACTGCAGTGCATCCCCAGTGGTGCCAGTGTACTCTCTGGACTCACTGCACTGCATCACCAGTGGTGCCAGTACACTCTCTGGACTCACTGCACTGCATCCCCAGTGGTGCCAGTGCACTTTCTGGAGTCACTGCAGTGCATCCACAGTGGTGCCAGCGCACTCTCTGGAGTCACTGCGCTGCGTCCCCAGTGGTGACAGTTCACTCTCTGGACTCACTGTGCTGCATCCCTAGTGGTGCCAGTGCACTCTCTGGACTCACTGCAGTGTATCCCCTGTGGTGCCACTGCACTCTGTGGACTCACTGCACTGCATCCCATTGGTGTCAGTGCACTCTCTGTAGTCACTGCGCTGCATCCCCAGTGGTGCCAGTGCACTCTCTGGACTCACTGTGCTGCATCCTCAGTGGTGCCAGTGCACTCTCTGGACTCACTGCAGTGCAGCCCCTTAGGTGCCAGTGCACTCTCTGGACTCACTGCAGTGAATCCCCGGTTGTGCCAGTTCACTCTCTGGACTCACTGAACTGAATCCCCAGTGGTGCCAGTGCACTCTCTGGACTCACTGTGCTGCATCCCTAGTGGTGCCAGTGCACTCTCTGGACTCACTGCACTGCATCCCCAGTGGTGCCAGTGCACTCTCTGAGCTCACTGCACTGCATCCCCAGTAGTGCCAGTGCACTCTCTGGACTCACTGCACTGCATCCCCATTGGTGCAAGTGCACTCTCTGGACTCACAGCAGTGCATCCCCAATGGTGCCAGTGCAATTACTGGACTCACAGCAGTGCAGATCAGTGGTGCCAGAGCACTCTCTGGACTCACTGCACTGCATCCCCAGTGGTGCCAGTGCACTCTGTGGATTCACTGCACTCCATCCCCAGTGGTGCCACTGCACTCTCTGGACTCACTGCACTGTATCCCCATTGGAGCCGGTGCACTCTCTGGACTCACTAAACTGCATCCCCAGTGGTGCCAGAGAACTCTCTGGACTCACTGCACTGCATCCCCAGTGGTGCCAGTGCACTCTCTGGACTCACCCGGGTGCATCCCCAGTGGTGCCAGTGCACTCTCTGCACTCACTGCAGTGCATCCCCTGTGGTGCCAGTACACTCTCTGGACTCACTGCAGTGCATCACCTGTGGTGCCAGTGCACGCTCTGGACTCACTGCACTGCATTCCCACTGGTGCCAGTGCACTCTCTGGACTCACTGCACTGCATCCCCAGTGGTGCCAGTGCACTCTCTGGACTCACTGCAGTGCATCCCCAGTGGTGCCAGTGCACTCTCTGGACTCACTGCACTGCATCACTATTGGTGCCAGGGCACTCTCCGGACTCACTGCAGTGCATCCGCAGTGGTGCCAGTGCACTCTTTCGAGTCACTGCACTGCATCCCCATTAGTGCCAGTGCATTCTCTGGACTCACTGCAGTGCATCCCCAGTGGTGCCAGTGTACTCTCTGGACTCACTGCACTGAATCACCAGTGGTACCAGTGCACTCTCTGGACTCACAGCACTGCATCCCCAGTGGAGCCAGTGCACTCTCTGGACTCACTGCAGTGCATCTCCAGTGGTGCCAGTGCACTCTCTGGACTCACTGCAGTGCATCCACAGTGGTGCCAGTGCACTCTCTGGACTCACTGCAGTGCATCACCAGTGGTGCCAGTGCACTCTCTTGACTCACTGCAGTGCATCCACAGTGGTGCCAGTGCACTCTCTGGACTCACTGCAGTGCATCCCCAGTGGTGCCAGTGCACTCTCTGGACTCACTGCACTGCATCACCAGTGGTGCCAGTGCACTCTCTGGACTCACTGCAGTGCATCCCCAGTGGTGCCAGTGTAGTCTCTGGACTCACTGCAGTGCATCCGCAGTGGTGCCAGTGCACTCTTTCAAGTCACTGCACTGCATCCCCATTAGTGCCAGTGCAGTCTCTGGACTCACTGCAGTGCATCCCCAGTGGTGCCAGTGCACTCTCTGGACTCACTGCAGTGCATCTCCAGTGGTGCCAGTGCACTCTCTGCACTCACTGCACTGCATCCCCAGTGGTGCCAGTGTACTCTCTGGAGTCACTGCACTGCATCCCCAGTGGTGCCAGTGCACTCTCTGGACTCACTGCACTGCATCCCCAGTGGTGCCAGTGCACTTTCTGGAGTCACTGCAGTGCATCCCCTGCTGTGCTAGTGCACTCTCTGCATTCACTGCAGTGCATCCCCAGAAGTGCCAGTGCACTCTCTGGACTCACTGCACTGCATCCCCACTGGTGCCAGTGCACTCTCTGGACTCACTGCATTGCATCCCCAGTGGTGCCAGTGCACTCTCTGGACTCACTGCACTGCATCCCCAGTGGAGCCAGTGCACTCTCTGGACTCACTGCAGTGCATCTCCAGTGGTGCCAGTGCCCTCTCTGGACTCACTGCACTGCATCCCCAGTGGTGCCATTGCACTCTCTGGACTCACTGCAGTGCATCACCAGTGGTGCCAGTGCACTCTCTGGACTCACTGCACTGCATCCCCAGTGGTGCCAGTGCACTCTCTGGACTCACTGCAGTGCATCCCCAGTGGTGCCAGTGCACTCTGTGGACTCACTGCACTGCATCCCCAGTGGTGCCAGTGCACGCTCTGGACTCACTGCAGTGCATCCCCACTGGTGCCAGTGCACTCTCTGGACTCACTGCAGTGCATCCCCCGTGGTGCCAGTGCACTCTCTGTAGTTACTGTGCTGCGTCCCCAGTGGTGACTGTTCACTCTCTGGACTCAATGTGCTGCATCCCCAGTGGTGCCAGTGCACTCTCTGGACTCACTGCAGTGTACCCCCTGTGGTGCCAGTGCACTCTGTGGACTCACTGCACTGCATCCCAGTGGTGCCAGTGCACTCTCTGGACTCACTTCACTGCATCCCCAGTGGTGCCAGTGCACTCTCTGGACTCAGTGCACTGCATCCCCAGTGGTGTCAGTGCACTCTCTGGACTCACTGCAGTGCAGCCCCTGAGGTGCCAGTGCACTCTCTGTACTCACTGCAGTGCATTCCCAGTGGTGTCAGTGCACTATCTGGACTCACTGCAGTGAATCCCCGGTGGTGCCAGTGCACTCTCTGGACTCACTGCACTGCATCCCAAGTGGTGCCAGTGCAATCTCTGGACTCACTACACTGCATCCCCAGTGGTGCCAGTGCACTCTCTGGACTCACTGCGCTGCGTCACCAGTGGTGACAGTTCACTCTCTGGACTTACTGTGCTGCATCCCCAGTGGTGCCAGTGCACTCTCTGGACACAGTGCAGGGTATCCCCAGTGGTGACAGTTCACTCTCTGGACTCACTGCAGTGCAACCCCAGTGGTTCCAGACTACTCTCTGGACTCACTGCACTGTAACCCCTGTGGTGCCATTGCAATCTCGGGACTCACAGCAGTGCAGCTCCAGTTGGTGCCAGTGCACTCTCTGGACTCACTGCACTGCATCCCCAGTGGTGCCAGTGCACTCTCTGGACTCACTGCATTGCATCACCTGTGGTGCCATTGCACTCTCAGGACTCACTGCACTGCATCCCCAGTGGTGCCAGTGCACTCTCTGGACTCACTGCACTGCATCCCCATTGGAGCCAGTGCACTCTCTGGACTCACTGCACTGCATCCCCAGTGGTGCCAGTGCAATCTCTGGTCTCACTGCACTGCATCCCCACTGGTGCCAGTGCACTCTTTGGACTCACTGCAGTGCATCCCCAGTGCTGAGAGTGCACTCTCTGGACTCAGTGCACTGCATACCCAGTGGTGCCAGTGCACTCTCTGGACTCACTGCACTGCATCACCAGTGGTGACAGTTCACTTTCTGGACTCACTGCACTGCATCCCCAGTGGTGCCAGTGCACTCTCTGGACTCACTGCACTGCATCAACAGTGGTGCCAGTGCACTCTCTGGACTCACTGCACTGCATCCCCAGTGGTGCCAGTGCACTCTCTGGACTCACTGCAGTGCATCCCCTGTGGTGCCATTGCACTCTCAGGACTCACTGCACTGCATCCCCAGTGGTGTCAGTGCACTCTCTGGACTCACAGCACTGCATCCCCAGTGGTGCCAGTGTACTCTCTGGACTCACTGCACTGCATCACCATTGGTGCCAGTGCACTCTCTGGACTCACTGCAATGCATCCCCAGTGGTGCCAGTGCACTCTCTGGACTCACAGCACTGCGTCCCCATTGGTGCCAGTGCACTCTCTGGACTCACTGCTCTGCATCCCCATTTGTGCCAGTGCACTCTCTGGACTCACTGCACTGCAGCCCCAGTGGTGCCAGTTCACTCTCTGGACTCACTGCAGAGCATCTCCAGTGGTGCCAGTGCACTTTCTGGACTCACTGCAGTGCATCCCCAGTGGTGCCAGTGCACTCTCTGGACTCACTGCAGTGCATCCCCAGTGGTGCCAGTGCACTCTCTGGACTCACTGCACTGCATCCCCACTCGTGCCAGTGCACTCTCTGGACTCACTGCATTGCATCCCCAGTGGTGCCAGTGCACTCTGTGGACTCACTGCAGTGCATCCCCAGTGGTGCCAGTGCACTCTCTGCACTCACTGCACTGCATCCCCAGTGGTGCCAGTGCACGCTCTGGACCCACTGCACTGCATCCCCACTGGTGCCAGTGCACTCTCTGGACTCACTGAAGTGCATCCCCAGTGGTGCCAGTGCACTCTCTGTAGTCACTGTGCTGCGTCCCCAGTGGTGACAGTTCACTCTCTGGACTCACTGTGCTGCATCCCCAGTGGTGCCAGTGCACTCTCTGGATCCACTGCAGTGCATCTCCAGTGGTGCTAGTGCACTCTCGGGACTCACTGCAGTGCAGCCCCTGAGGTGCCAGTTCACTCTCTGTACTCACTGCAGTGCATTACCAGTGGTGTCAGTGCACTATCTGGACTCACTGCAGTGAATCCCCGGTGGTGCCAGTGCACTCTCTGGACTCACTGCAGTGCATCCCCAGTGGTGCCTGTGAAGTGTCTGGACTCACTGCAGTGCAACCCCAGTGGTGCCAGACTACTCTCTGGACTCACTGCACTGTAACCCCTGTGGTGCCAGTGCAATCTCGGGACTCACAGCAGTGCATCCCCAGTGGTGCGAGTGCACTCTCTGGACTCACCGGGGTGCATCCCCAGTGGTGCCAGTGCACTCTCTGGACTCACCGGGGTGCATCCCTAGTGGTGCCAGTGCACTCTCTGGACTCACTGCAGTGCATCCCCAGTGTTGCCAGTGCACTCTCTGGCGTCACTGCACTAATACCCCAGTGGTGCCAGTGCAGTCTCTGGACTCACTGCACTGCATCACCAGTGGTGCCAGTGCACTCTCTGGACTCACCGGGGTGCATCCCCAGTGGTGCCAGTGCACTCTCTGGAGTCACTGCACTGCATCCCCAGTGGTGTCAGTGCATTCTCTGGACTCACTGCAGTGCATCCCCAGTGGTGCCAGTGTACTCTCTGGACTCACTGCACTACATCACCAGTGGTGCCAGTACACTCTCTGGACTCACTGCACTGCATCCCCAGTGGTGCCAGTGCACTTTCTGGAGTCACTGCAGTGCATCCACAGTGGTGCCAGCGCACTCTCTGGAGTCACTGCGCTGCGTCCCCAGTGGTGACAGTTCACTCTCTGGACTCACTGTGCTGCATCCCTAGTGGTGCCAGTGCACTCTCTGGACTCACTGCAGTGTATCCCCTGTGGTGCCAGTGCACTCTCTGGACTCACTGCAGTGCATCTCCAGTGGTGCCAGTTCACTCTCTGGACTCACTGAACTGCATCCCCAGTGGTGCCAGTGCACTCTCTGTAGTCACTGCGCTGCATCCCCAGTGGTGCCAGTGCACTCTCTGGACTCACTGCGCTGCATCCTCAGTGGTGCCAGTGCACTCTCTGGACTCACTGCAGTGTATCCCCTGTGGTGCCAGTGCACTCTGTGCTCTCACTGCACTGCATCCCAGTGGTGCCAGTGCACTCTCTGGACTCACTGCAGTGCAGCCCAAGTGGTGCCAGTGCACTCTCTGGACTCACTGCAGTGCAGCCCCTTAGGTGCCAGTGCACTCTCTGGACTCCTTGCAGTGAATCACCGGTGGTGCCAGTGCACTCTCTGGACTCACTGCAGTGAATCCCCGGTTGTGCCAGTTCACTCTCTGGACTCACTGAACTGAATCACCAGTGTTGCCAGTGTACTCTCTGGACTCACTGTACTGCATCCCCAGTGGTGCCTGTGAAGTCTCTGGAGTCACTGCAGTCCATCCCCAGTGGTGCAAGTGCACTCTCTGGACTCACTGCACTGCATCCCCAGTGGTGCCACTGCACTCTCTGGACTCACTGCACTGCATCACCAGTGGTGCCAGTGCACTCTCTGGAGTCAATGCAGTGCATCCCCAGTGGTGCCAGTGCACTTTCTGGAGTCACTGCAGTGCATCCCCTGTTGTGCTAGTGCACTCTCTGCATTCACTGCACTGCATCCCCAGAAGTGCCAGTGCACTCTCTGGACTCACTGCAGTGCATCCCTTGTGGTGCCATTGCACTCTCAGGACTCACTGCAGTGCATCCCCAGTGGTGCCAGTGCACTCTCTGGACTCACTGTGCTGCATCCCTATTGGAGCCAGTGCACTCTCTGGACTCACTGCATTGCATCCCCAGTGGTTCCAGTGCACTGTCTGGACTCACTGCAGTGCATCCCCACTGGTGCCAGTGCACTCTCTGGACTCACTGCAGTGCATCCCCAGTGCTGACAGTGCACTCTCTGGACTCAGTGCACTGCATCCCCAGTGGTGCCAGTGCACTCTCTGGACTCAGTGCAGTGCATCCCCAGTGGTGCCAGTGCACTCTCTGGACTCACTGCAGTGCATACCCAGTGGTGCCAGTGCACTCTCTGGACTCACTGCAGTGCATCCCCAATCGTACCAGTGCACTCTCTGGACTCACTGCACTGCATCCCCAGTGGTACCAGTGCACTCTCTGGACTCACTGCACTGCATCCCCAGTGGTGCCAGTGCACTCTCTGGACTCACTGCACTTCATCCCCATTGGTGCCAGTGCACTCTCTGGACTCACTGCACTGCATCCCCAGTGGTGACAGTGCACTCTCTGGACTTGCCGTGGTGCATCCCCAGTGGTGCCAGTGCACTCTCTGGACTCACTGTACTGCATCCCCAGTGGTGCCTGTGAAGTCTCTGGACTCACTGCAGTGCATCCCCAGTGGTGCCAGTGCAATCTCAGCACTCACAGCAGTGCAGCTCCAGTTGGTGCCAGTGCACTCTCTGGAGTCACTGCACTGCATCCCCAGTGCTGACAGTGCACTCTCTGGACTCACTGCACTGCATCCCCAGTGGTGCCAGTGTACTCTCTGGACTCAGTGGACTGCATCTCCAGTGGTGCCACTGCACTCTCTGGACTCACTGCAGTGCATCCCCAGTGGTGCCAGTGCACTCTCTTTACTCACTGCACTGCATCCCCAGTGTTGCCAGTGCACTCTCTGCACTCACTGCACTGCATCAACAGTGGTGCCAGTGCACTCTCTGGACTCACTGCACTGCATCCCCAGTGGTGCCAGTGCACACTCTGGACTCACTGCACTGCATCCCCAGTGGTGCCAGTGCACTCTCTGGACTCACTGCACTGCATCCCCAGTGGTGCCAGTGCACTCTCTGGACTCACGGCAGTGCATCCCCAGTGGTGCCAGTGCACTCTCTGGACTCACTGCACTGCATCCCCAGTGGTGCCAGTGCACTCTCTGGACTCACTGCACTGCATCCCCAGTGGTGCCAGTGCACTCTCTGGACTTGCCGGGGTGCATCCCCAGTGGAGCCAGTGCAGTCTCTGTGTTAGTGTTGGGGAGAATCGAATGGATGTTTTACTAATGTCTCTTAGGTAATGGGACCTACAGTATAATTAAGCATTGCCAAATGTACTTACATTATCAATTAATCTATGTATACTGGATACTTAGGGAGTACATTGAACAATCAAAAGAATCATTGAAGGGGAACCTTGGGAGGGAACAGGTACAACCTGACCTTGGATAAGGGCCTGGAAATGATGAAATGAGTTGAAGCAGAACCAAGAAGCGGAGGGAGCATGTGTCGAGTAAGAAAGGTGAAAAGTTTAGCGGAGAGGAAGACTCCTTACTTCATCTGCACGACCACCTGGACGACCACCAGAGTGCGCCACGCATGTGCAAAGGGGAGGGGAGCTAATTAGAATGAAAAGCGAGGCTACTGTTGCAACCTGTAATGAATATGTATACCTGACGCAATATTGTATGTATAAATAATGGCTGGGAAGTAACGGGACTTGAAGCCAGATTTGGGCACCTGCCCCGGCTTCCAGCGCTGAATAAAGCACCTTCATATAATCACTTGGTTATTATGTGGTTGCTAGGCTAACATCTGGACTCACTGCAGTGCATCCCCAGTGGTGCCAGTGCACTCTCTGGAGTCACTGCAGTGCATCCCCAGTGGTGCCAGTGCACTCCCTGGACTCACTGCAGTGCATCCCCAGTGGTGCCAGTGCACTCTCTGGACTCACTGCAGTGCATCCCCAGTGGTGCCAGTGCACTCTCTGGACTCACTGCAGTGCATACCCAGTGGTGCCAGTGCACTCTCTGGACTCACTGCAGTGCATCCCCAATCGTACCAGTGCACTCTCTGGACTCACTGCACTGCATCCCCAGTGGTACCAGTGCACTCTCTGGACTCACTGCACTGCATCCCCAGTGGTGCCAGTGCACTCTCTGGACTCACTGCACTTCATCCCCATTGGTGCCAGTGCACTCTCTGGACTCACTGCACTGCATCCCCAGTGGTGACAGTGCACTCTCTGGACTTGCCGTGGTGCATCCCCAGTGGTGCCAGTGCACTCTCTGGAGTCACCGGGGTGCATCCCCAGAGGTGCCAGTGCACTCTCTGGACTCACTGCACTACATCCCCAGTGGTGCCAGTTCACTCTCTGGACTCACTGAACTGAATCCCCAGTGGTGCCAGTGCACTCTCTGGACTCACTGTACTGCATCTCCAGTGGTGCCTGTGAAGTCTCTGGACTCACTGCAGTGCATCCCCAGTGGTGCCAGTGCAATCTCAGGACTCACAGCAGTGCAGCTCCAGTTGGTGCCAGTGCACTCTCTGGACTCACTGCACTGCATCCCCAGTGCTGACAGTGCACTCTCTGGACTCACTGCACTGCATCCCCAGTGGTGCCAGTGTACTCTCTGGACTCAGTGGACTGCATCCCCAGTGGTGCCACTGCACTCTCTGGACTCACGGCAGTGCATCCCCACTGGTGCCAGTGCACTCTCTGGAGTCACTGCACTGCATACCCAGAAGTGCCAGTGCACTCTCTGGAGTCACTGCACTGCATCCCCAGTGGTGCCAGTGCACTCTGTGGACTCACTGCAGTGCAGCCCCTGAGGTGCCAGTGTACTCTCTGGACTCACTGCACTGCATCCCCAGTGGTGACAGTGCACTCTCTGGAATCACTGCAGTGCATCCCCTGTGGTGCCATTGCACTCTCTGGACTCACTGCACCGCATCCCCAGTGGTGCCTGTGCACTCTCTTGAGTCACTGCACTGCATCCCCAGTAGAGCCAGTGCACTCTCTCGACTCACTGCACTGCAACTCCAGTGGTGCCAGTGCACTCTCTGGACTCACTGCACTGCATCCCCAGTGGTGCCAGTGCACTCTCTGGAGTCACTGCGCTGCATCCCCAGTGGTGCCAGTGCCCTCTGTGGACTCACTGCACTACATCCCCAGTGGGGCCAGTGCACTCTCTGGACTCACTGCAGTGCATCCCCAGTGGTGCGAGTGCACTCTCTGGACTCACCGGGGTGCATCCCCAGTGGTGCCAGTGCACTCTCTGGACTCACCGGGGTGCATCCCTAGTGGTGCCAGTGCACTCTCTGGACTCACTGCACTGCATCCCCAGTGGTGCCAGTGCACTCTCTGGACTCACTGCACTGCATCCCCAGTGTTGCCAGTGCACTCTCTGGAGTCACTGCACTAATACCCCAGTGGTGCCAGTGCAGTCTCTGGACTCACTGCACTGCATCCCCAGTGGTGCCAGTGCACTCTCTGGACTCACCGGGGTGCATCCCCAGTGGTGCCAGTGCACTCTCTGGACTCACTGCAGTGCATCCCCAGTGGTGCCAGTACACTCTCTGGACTCACTGCAGTGCATCCCCAGTGGTGCCAGTGTACTCTCTGGACTCACTGCACTGCATCACCAGCGGTGCCAGTGCACTCTCTGGACTCACTGCAGTGCATCCCCAGTGGTGCCAGTGCACTTTCTGGAGTCACTGCAGTGCATCCCCTGTTGTGCCAGTGCACTCTCTGGACTCACTGCACTGCATCCCAGTGGTTCCATTGCACTCTCTGGACTCACTGCATTGCATCCCCAGTGGTGTCAGTGCACTCTCTGGACTCAGTGCAGTGCATCCCCAGTGGTGCCAGTGCACTCTCTGGACTCACTGCAGTGCTTCCCCAGTGGTGCCAGTGCACTCTCTGGACTCACTGCAGTGCATCCCCAGTGGTGCCACTGCACTCTCTGGACTCACTGCAGTGCATCCCCAGTGGTGCCAGTGCACTCTCTGGACTCACTGCAGTGCTTCTGCACTGGTGCCAGTGCACTCTCTGCACTCACTGCACTGCATCCCCAGTGTTCCAGTGCACTCTCTGGACTACCTGCACTGCATCCCCAGTGGTGCCAGTGCACTCTCTGGACTCACTGCAGTGCAGCCCCAGTGGTGCCAGTGCACTCTCTGGACTCACTGCACTGCATCCCCAGTGGTGCCAGTGCACTCTCTGGACTCACTGCACTACATCCCCAGTGGTGCCTTTGCACTCTCAGGACTCACTGCACTGCATCACCAGTGGTGCCAGTGCAATTACTGGACTCACTGTAGTGTAGCTCAGTGGTGCCAGAGCACTCTCTGGACTCACTGCACTGCATCCCCAGTGGTGCCAGTGCACTCTCTGGACTCACTAAACTGCATCCCCAGTGGTGCCAGAGAACTCTCTGGACTCACTGCAGAGCATCCCCAGTGGTGCCAGTGCACTCTCTGGACTCACTGCATCCCCAGTGGTGCCAGGGCACTCTCTGGACTCACAGCACTGCATCCCCTTTGGTGCCAGTGCACTCTCTGGACTCACTGCACTAATACCCCAGTGGTGCCAGTGCACTCTCTGGACTCACTGCACTGCATCCCCAGTGGTGCCAGTGCACTCTCTGGACTCACCGGGGTGCATCCCCAGTGGTGCCAGTGCACTCTCTGGAGTCACTGCACTGCATCCCTAGTGGTGTCAGTGTACTCTCTGGACTCAGTGCAGTGCATCCCCAGTGGTGCCAGTGCACTCTCTGGACTCACTGCACTGCATCCCCAGTGGTGCCAGTGTACTCTCTGGACTCACTGCACTGCATCACCAGTGGTGCCAGTACACTCTCTGGACTCACTGCACTGCATCCCCAGTGGTGCCAGTGCACTTTCTGGAGTCACTGCAGTGCATCCACAGTGGTGCCAGCGCACTCTCTGGAGTCACTGCGCTGCGTCCCCAGTGGTGACAGTTCACTCTCTGGACTCACTGTGCTGCATCCCTAGTGGTGCCAGTGCACTCTCTGGACTCACTGCAGTGCATCCCCAGTGGTGCCAGTGCACTCTCTGGACTCACTGCATCCCCAGTGGTGCCAGGGCACTCTCTGGACTCACAGTACTGCATCCCCATTGGTGCCAGTGCACTCTCTGGACTCACTGCACTAATACCCCAGTGGTGCCAGTGCAGTCTCTGGACTCACTGCACTGCATCACCAGTGGTGCCAGTGCACTATCTGGACTCACCGGGGTGCATCCCCAGTGGTGCCAGTGCACTCTCTGGAGTCACTGCACTGCATCCCCAGTGGTGTCAGTGCACTCTCTGGACTCAGTGCAGTGCATCCCCGGTGGTGCCAGTGCATTCTCTGGACTCACTGCAGTGCATCCCCAGTGGTGCCAGTGTACTCTCTGGACTCACTGCACTGCATCACCAGTGGTGCCAGTACACTCTCTGGACTCACTGCACTGCATCCCCAGTGGTGCCAGTGCACTTTCTGGAGTCACTGCAGTGCATCCACAGTGGTGCCAGCGCACTCTCTGGAGTCACTGCGCTGCGTCCCCAGTGGTGACAGTTCACTCTCTGGACTCACTGTGCTGCATCCCTAGTGGTGCCAGTGCACTCTCTGGACTCACTGCAGTGTATCCTCTGTGGTGCCAGTGCACTCTCTGGACTCACTGCAGTGCATCCCCAGTGGTGCCAGTGCACTCTCTGGACTCACTGCACTGCATCCCCAGTGGTGCCAGTGCACTCTCTGAGCTCACTGCACTGCATCCCCAGTGGTGCCAGTGCACTCTCTGGACTCACTGCACTGCATCACCAGTGGTGCCAGTGCACTCTCTGGACTCACTGCACTGCATCCCCAGTGGTGCCAGTGCACTCTCTGGACTCACTGCACTGCATCCCCAGTGGTGCCAGTGTAGTCTCTGGACTCACAGCAGTGCAGATCAGTGGTGCCAGAGCACTCTCTGGACTCACTGCACTGCATCCCCAGTGGTGCCACTGCACTCTCTGGACTCACTGCAGTGTATCCCCATTGGAGCCGGTGCAGTCTCTGGATTCACTAAACTGCATCCCCAGTGGTGCCAGAGAACTCTCTGGACTCACTGCAGTGCATCCCCAGTGGTGCCAGTGCACTCTATGGACTCACCGGGGTGCATCCCCAGTGGTGCCAGTGCACTCTCTGGACTCACTGCAGTGCATCCCCAAAGTGCCAGTACACTCTCTGGACTCACTGCAGTGCATCCCCAGTGGTGCCAGTGCACTCTCTGGACTCACCCGGGTGCATCCCCAGTGGTGCCAGTGCACTCTCTGGACTCACTGCACTGCATCCCCAGTGGTTCCATTGCACTCTCTGGACTCACTGCATTGCATCCCCAGTGGTGCCTGTGAACTCTCTGGACTCAGTGCAGTGCATCCCCAGTGGAGCCAGTGCACTCTCTGGACTCACTGCAGTGCATCTCCAGTGGTGCCAGTGCACTCTCTGGACTCACTGCAGTGCATCCGCAGTGGTGCCAGTGCACTCTCTGGACTCCTTGCAGTGAATCACCGGTGGTGCCAGTGCACTCTCTGGACTCACTGCAGTGAATCCCCGGTTGTTCCAGTTCACTCTCTGGACTCACTGAACTGAATCCCCAGTGTTGCCAGTGCACTCTCTGGACTCACTGTACTGCATCCCCAGTGGTGCCTGTGAAGTCTCTGGAGTCACTGCAGTCCATCCCCAGTGGTGCAAGTGCACTCTCTGGACTCACTGCACTGCATCCCCAGTGGTGCCACTGCACTCTCTGGACTCACTGCACTGCATCACCAGTGGTGCCAGTGCACTCTCTGGAGTCAATGCAGTGCATCCCCAGTGGTGCCAGTGCACTTTCTGGAGTCACTGCAGTGCATCCCCTGTTGTGCTAGTGCACTCTCTGCATTCACTGCACTGCATCCCCAGAAGTGCCAGTGCACTCTCTGGACTCACTGCAGTGCATCCCCAGTGGTGCCAGTGCACTCTCTGGACTCACTGCACTGCATCCCCAGTGGTGCCAGTGCACTCTCTGGACTAACTGCAGTTCATCCCCAGTGGTGCCAGTGCACTCTCTGGACTCACTGCAGTGCATCCCCAGTGGTGCCAGTGCACTTTCTGGAGTCACTGCAGTGCATCCCCTGTTGTGCTAGTGCACTCTCTGCATTCACTGCACTGCATCCCCTCTGGTGCCAGTGCACTCTCTGGACTCACTGCAGTGCATCCCTTGTGGTGCCATTGCACTCTCAGGACTCACTGCACTGCATCCCCAGTGGTGCCAGTGCACTCTCTGGACTCACTGTGCTGCATCCCTATTGCAGCCAGTGCACTCTCTGGACTCACTGAACTGCATCCCCAGTGGTGCCAGTGCACTGTCTGGACTCACTGCAGTGCATCCCCACTGGTGCCAGTGCACTCTCTGGACTCACTGCAGTGCATCCCCAGTGCTGACAGTGCACTCTCTGGACTCACTGCACTGCATCCCCAGTGGTGCCAGTGCACTCTCTGGACTCAGTGCAGTGCATCCCCAGTGGTGCCAGTGCACTCTCTGGACTCACTGCACTGCATCCCCAGTGGTGCCAGTGCACTCTCTGAGCTCACTGCACTGCATCCCCAGTGGTGCCAGTGCACTCTCTGGACTCACTGCACTGCATCACCAGTGGTGCCAGTGCACTCTCTGGACTCACTGCGCTGCATCCCCACTGCTGCCAGTGCACTCTCTGGACTCACTGCACTGCATCCCCAGTGGTGCCAGTGTAGTCTCTGGACTCACAGCAGTGCAGATCAGTGGTGCCAGAGCACTCTCTGGACTCACTGCACTGCATCCCCAGTGGTGCCACTGCACTCTCTGGACTCACTGCAGTGTATCCCCATTGGAGCCGGTGCAGTCTCTGGATTCACTAAACTGCATCCCCAGTGGTGCCAGAGAACTCTCTGGACTCACTGCAGTGCATCCCCAGTGGTGCCAGTGCACTCTATGGACTCACCGGGGTGCATCCCCAGTGGTGCCAGTGCACTCTCTGGACTCACTGCAGTGCATCCCCAAAGTGCCAGTACACTCTCTGGACTCACTGCAGTGCATCCCCAGTGGTGCCAGTGCACTCTCTGGACTCACCCGGGTGCATCCCCAGTGGTGCCAGTGCACTCTCTGGACTCACTGCACTGCATCCCCAGTGGTTCCATTGCACTCTCTGGACTCACTGCATTGCATCCCCAGTGGTGCCTGTGAACTCTCTGGACTCAGTGCAGTGCATCCCCAGTGGAGCCAGTGCACTCTCTGGACTCACTGCAGTGCATCTCCAGTGGTGCCAGTGCACTCTCTGGACTCACTGCAGTGCATCCGCAGTGGTGCCAGTGCACTCTCTGGACTCACTGCAGTGCATCCCCAGTGGTGCCAGTGCACTCTCTGGACTCACTGCACTGCATCCCCAGCGGTGCCAGTGCACGCCCTGGACCCACTGCAGTGCATCCCCACTGGTGCCAGTGCACTCTCTGGACTCACTGCAGTGCATCCCCAGTGGTGGCAGTGCACTCTCTGGAGTCACTGCGCTGCGTCCCCAGTGGTGACAGTTCACTCTCTGGACTCATTGTGCTGCATCCCTAGTGGTGCCAGTGCACTCTCTGGACTCACTGCACTGCATCCCCAGTGGTGCCAGTGCACTCTCTGAGCTCACTGCACTGCATCCCCAGTAGTGCCAGTGCACTCTCTGGACTCACTGCACTGCATCCCCATTGGTGCCAGTGCACTCTCTGGACTCACAGCAGTGCATCCCCAGTGGTGCCAGTGCAATTACTGGACTCACAGCAGTGCAGATCAGTGGTGCCAGAGCACTCTCTGGACTCACTGCACTGCATCCCCAGTGGTGCCAGTGCACTCTGTGGATTCACTGCACTCCATCCCCAGTGGTGCTACTGCACTCTCTGGACTCACTGCAGTGTATCCCCATTGGAGCCGGTGCACTCTCTGGACTCACTAAACTGCATCCCCAGTGGTGCCAGAGAACTCTCTGGACTCACTGCACTGCATCCCCAGTGGTGCCAGTGCACTCTCTGGACTCACCCGGGTGCATCCCCAGTGGTGCCAGTGCACTCTCTGGACTCACTGCAGTGCATCCCCAGTGGTGCCAGTGCACGCTCTGGACTCACTGCACTGCATCCCCAGTGGTGCCAGTGCACTCTCTGGACTCACTGCACTGCATCCCCAGTGGTGCCAGTGCACTCTCTTTACTCACTGCACTGCATCACCAGTGGTGCCAGTGCACTCTCTGGACTCACTGCACTGCATCCCCTGTGGTGCCAGTACACTCTCTGGACTCACTGCAGTGCATCACCAGTGGTGCCAGTGCACGCTCTGGACTCACTGCACTGCATTCCCACTGGTGCCAGTGCACTCTCTGGACTCACTGCACTGCATCCCCAGTGGTGCCAGTGCACTCTCTGGACTCACTGCAGTGCATCACCATTGGTGCCAGGGCACTCTCCGGACTCACTGCACTGCATCACTATTGGTGCCAGTGCACTCTCTGGACTCACTGCACTGCAGCCCCAGTGGTGCCAGTGCACTCTTTCGAGTCACTGCACTGCATCCCCATTAGTGCCAGTGCAGTCTCTGGACTCACTGCAGTGCATCCCCAGTGGTGCCAGTGCACTCTCTGGACTCACTGCACTGCATCCCCAGTGGTGCCAGTGCACTCTCTGGACTCACTGCAGTGCATCCCGAGTGGTGCCAGTGCACTCTCTGCACTCACTGCACTGCATCCCCAGTGGTGCCAGTGTACTCTCTGGACTCACTGCACTGCATCACCAGTGGTGCCAGTGCACTCTCTGGACTCACTGCAGTGCATCTCCAGTGGTGCCAGTGCACTCTTTGGACTCACTGCACTGCATCCCCAGTGGTGCCAGTGCACTCTCTGGACTCACTGCAGTGCATCCCGAGTGGTGCCAGTGCACTCTCTGCACTCACTGCACTGCATCCCCAGTGGTGCCAGTGTACTCTCTGGACTCACTGCACTGTATCCCCATTAGTGCCAGTGCAGTCTCTGGACTCACTGCAGTGCATCCCCAGTGGTGCCAGTGCACTCTCTGGACTCACTGCACTGCATCCCCAGTGGTGCCAGTGCACTCTCTGGACTCACTGCAGTGCATCCCGAGTGGTGCCAGTGCACTCTCTGCACTCACTGCACTGCATCCCCAGTGGTGCCAGTGTACTCTCTGGACTCACTGCAGTGCATCACCAGTGGTGCCAGTGCACTCTCTGGACTCACTGCACTGCATCCCCAGTGGTGCCAGTGCACTCTCTGGACTTACTGCAGTGCATCCCCAGTGGTGCCAGTGCACTCTGTGGACTCACTGCACTGCATCCCCAGTGGTGCCAGTGCACGCTCTGGACCCACTGCAGTGCATCCCCACTGGTGCCAGTGCACTCTCTGGACTCACTGCAGTGCATCCCCCGTGGTGCCAGTGCACTCTCTGTAGTTACTGTGCTGCGTCCCCAGTGGTGACTGTTCACTCTCTGGACTCACTGTGCTGCATCCCCAGTGGTGCCAGTGCACTCTCTGGACTCACTGCAGTGTACCCCCTGTGGTGCCAGTGCACTCTGTGGACTCACTGCACTGCATCCCAGTTGTGCCAGTGCACTCTCTGGACTCACTGCAGTGCATCCCCAGTGGTGCCAGTGCACTCTCTGGACTCACTGCAGTGCATCCCCAGTGGTGCCAGTGCACTCTCTGGACTCACTGCAGTGCATCCCCAGTGGTGCCAGTGCACTCTCTGGACTCACTGCACTGCATCCCCAGTGGTGCCAGTGCACTCTCTGGACTCACTGCAGTGCATCCCCAGTGGTGCCAGTGTAGTCTCTGGACTCACTGCAGTGCATCCGCAGTGGTGCCAGTGCACTCTTTCGAGTCACTGCACTGCATCCCCATTAGTGCCAGTGCAGTCTCTGGACTCACTGCAGTGCATCCCCAGTGGTGCCAGTGCACTCTCTGGACTCACTGCACTGCATCCCCAGTGGTGCCAGTGATCTCTCTGGACTCACTGCAGTGCATCCCCAGTGGTGCCAGTGCACTCTCTGCACTCACTGCACTGCATCCCCAGTGGTGCCAGTGTACTCTCTGGACTCACTGCACTGCATCACCAGTGGTGCCAGTGCACTCTCTGGACTCACTGCAGTGCATCTCCAGTGGTGCCAGTGCACTCTTTGGACTCACTGCACTGCATCCCCAGTGGTGCCAGTGCACTCTCTGGACTCACTGCACTGCATCACCAGTGGTGCCAGTGCACTCTCTGGACTCACTGCACTGCATCCCCAGTGGTGCCAGTGCACTCTCTGGACTCACTGCAGTGCATCCCCAGTGGTGCCAGTGCACTCTGTGGACTCACTGCACTGCATCCCCAGTGGTGCCAGTGCACGCTCTGGACCCACTGCAGTGCATCCCCACTGGTGCCAGTGCACTCTCTGGACTCACTGCACTGCATCCCCCGTGGTGCCAGTGCACTCTCTGTAGTTACTGTGAGGCGTCCCCAGTGGTGACTGTTCACTCTCTGGACTCACTGTGCTGCATCCCCAGTGGTGCCAGTGCACTCTCTGGACTCACTGCAGTGTACCCCCTGTGGTGCCAGTGCACTCTGTGGACTCACTGCACTGCATCCCAGTGGTGCCAGTGCACTCTCTGGACTCACTGCACTGCATCCCAGTGGTGCCAGTGCACTCTCTGGACTCACTGCACTGCATCCCCAGTGGTGTCAGTGCACTCTCTGGACTCACTGCAGTGCAGCCCCTGAGGTGCCAGTGCACTCTCTGTACTCACTGCAGTGCATTCCCAGTGGTGTCAGTGCACTATCTGGACTCACTGCAGTGAATCCCCGGTGGTGCCAGTGCACTCTCTGGACTCACTGCACTGCATCCCCAGTGGTGCCAGTGCACTCTCTGGACTCACTGCATTGCATCCCCAGTGGTGCCAGTGCACTCTCTGTATTCACTGCGCTGCGTCCCCAGTGGTGACAGTTCACTCTCTGGACTTACTGTGCTGCATCCCCAGTGGTGCCAGTGCACGCTCTGGACACAGTGCAGGGTATCCCCAGTGGTGACAGTGCACTCTCTGGACTCACTGCACTGTAACCCCTGTGGTGCCATTGCAATCTCGGGACTCACAGCAGTGCAGCTCCAGTTGGTGCCAGTGCACTCTCTGGACTCACTGCACTGCATCCCCAGTGGTGCCAGTGCACTCTCTGGACTCACTGAAGTGCATCCCCCGTGGTGCCAGTGCACTCTCTGTAGTCACTGCAGTGTACCCCCTGTGGTGCCAGTGCACTCTGTGGACTCACTGCACTGCATCCCAGTGGTGCCAGTGCACTCTCTGCACTCACTGCGCTGCGTCCCCAGTGGTGACAGTTCACTCTCTGGACTCACTGCGCTGCATCCCCAGTGGTGCCAGTGCACTCTCTGGACTCACTGTAGTGTATCCCCAGTGGTGCCAGTGCACTCTGTGGACTCACTGCACTGCATCCCAGTGGTGCCAGTGCACTCTCTGGACTCACTACAGTGCAGCCCCTGAGGTGCCAGTGCACTCTCTGTACTCACTGCAGTGCATTCCCAGTGGTGTCAGTGCACTATCTGGATTCACTGCAGTGAATCCCCGGTGGTGCCAGTGCACTCTCTGGACTCACTGCAGTGCATCCCCAGTGGTGCCTGTGAAGTGTCTGGACTCACTGCAGTGCAACCCCAGTGGTGCCAGACTACTCTCTGGACTCACTGCACTGTAACCCCTGTGGTGCCAGTGCAATCTCGGGACTCACAGCAGTGCAGCTCCAGTTGGTGCCAGTGCACTGTCTGGACTCACTGCAGTGCATCCCCAGTGGTGCAAGGGCACTCTCTGGACTCACTGCACTGCATCCCCAGTGGTGACAGTGCACTCTCTGGACTCACTGCACTAAAACCCCAGTGGTGCCAGTGCACTCTCTGAGCTCACTGCACTGCATCCCCAGTGGTGCCAGTGCACTCTCTGGACTCACTGCACTGCATACCCAGTGGTGCCAGTGCACTCTCTGGACTCACTGCAATGCATCCCCAGTGGTGCCAGTGCACTCTCTGGACTCACTGCACTGCATGCCCATTAGTGCCAGTGCATTCTCTGGACTCACTGCAGTGCATCCCCAGTGGTGCCAGTGCACTCTCTGGACTCACTGCACTGCATCCATTTTGGTGCAACTGCACTCTCTGGACTCACTGCACTGCAACCCAGTGGTGCCAGTGCAATCTCTGGACTCACTGCACTGCATCCCCATTGGAGCCAGTGCACTCTCTGGACTCACTGCAGTGCATCCCCGTAGTGCCAGTGCACTCTCTGGACGCACTGCACTGCACCCCAGTGGTGCCAGTGCAATCTCTGGACTTACTGCACTGCATCCCCAGTGGTGCCAGAGCAATCTCTGGACTCACTGCACTGCATCCCCAGTGCTGCAAGTGCACTCTCTGGACTCACTGCACTCCATCCCCAGTGGGGCCACTGCACTCTCTGGACTCACTGCAGTGTATCCCCATTGGAGCCGGTGCACTCTCTGAACTCACTAAACTGCATCCCCAGTGGTGCCGGAGAACTCTCAGCACTCACTGCAGTGTATCCCCAGTGGTGCCAGTGCACTCTCTGGACTCACTGCAGTGCATCCCCTGTGGTGCCAGTACACTCTCTGGACTCACTGCAGTGCATCCCCAGTGGTGCCAGTGCAATCTCAGGACTCACAGCAGTGCAGCTCCAGTTGGTGCCAGTGCACTCTCTGGACTCACTGCACTGCATCCCCAGTGGTGCCAGTGCATTCTCTGGACTCACTGCAGTGCATCCCCAGTGGTGCCAGTGCACTCTCTGGACTCACTGCACTGCATCCCCAGAGGTGCCAGTGCACTCTCTGGACTCACTGCAGTGCATCCCCAGTGGTGCCAGTGCACTCTCTGGACTCACTGAAGTGCATCACCTGTGGTGCCAGTGCACTCTCTGGACTCACTGCACTGCATCCCCACTGGTGCCAGTGCACTCTCTGGACTCAGTGCAGTGCATCCCCAGTGGAGCCAGTGCACTCTCTGGACTCACTGAAGTGCATCACCAGTGGCGCCAGTGCACTCTCTGGACCCACTGCAGTGCATCCCCAGTGGTGACAGTGCACTCTCTGGACTCACTGTGCTGCATCCCCAGTGGAGCCAGTGCACTGTGTGCTCTCACTGCACTGTATCCCCAGTGGTGCCAGTGCTCTCTCTGTACTCACTGCAGTGCATTCCCTGTGGTGCCAGTGCACTCTCTGGACGCCTTGCAGTGAATCCCCAGTGGTGCCAGTGCACTCTCTGGACTCACTGCACTAAATCCCCAGTGGTGCCAGTTCACTCTCTGGACTCACTGAACTGAATCCCCAGTGGTGCCTTTGAAGTCTCTGGACTCACTGCAGTGCATCCCCAGTGGTGCCAGAGAACTCTCTGGGCTCACTGTGCTGCATCCCTATTGGAGCCAGTGCACTCTCTGGACTCACTGCATTGCATCCCCAGTGGTGCCAGTGCACTGTCTGGACTCACTGCAGTGCATCCCCACTGGTGCCAGTGCACTCTCTGGACTCACTGCAGTGCATCCCCAGTGCTGACAGTGCACTCTCTGGACTCAGTGCAGTGCATCCCCAGTGGTGCCAGTGCACTCTCTGGACTCAGTGCAGTGCATCCCCAGTGGTGCCAGTGCACTCTCTGGACTCACTGCACTGCATCCCCAGTGGTGCCAGTGCACTCTCTGAGCTCACTGCACTGCATCCCCAATGGTGCCAGTGCACTCTCTGGACTCACTGCACTGCATCCCCAGTGGTGCCAGTGCACTCTCTGGACTCACTGCACTGCATCCCCAGTGGTGCCAGTGTAGTCTCTGGACTCACAGCAGTGCAGATCAGTGGTGCCAGAGCACTCTCTGTACTCACTGCACTGCATCCCCAGTGGTGCCACTGCACTCTCTGGACTCACTGCAGTGTATCCCCATTGGAGCCGGTGCACTCTCTGGATTCACTAAACTGCATCCCCAGTGGTGCCAGAGAACTCTCTAGACTCACTGCAGTGCATCCCCAGTGGTGCCAGTGCACTCTATGGACTCACCGGGGTGCATCCCCAGTGGTGCCAGTGCACTCTCTGGACTCACTGCACTGCATCCCCAAAGTGCCAGTACACTCTCTGGACTCACTGCAGTGCATCCCCAGTGGTGCCAGTGCACTCTCTGGACTCACTGCAGTGCATCCCCAGTGGTGCCAGTGCACTCTCTGGACTCACTGCAGTGCATTCCCAGTGGTGCCAGTGCACTCTCTGGACTCACTGCACTGCATCACCATTGGTGCCAGGGCACTCTCCAGACTCACTGCAGTGCATCCGAAGTGGTGCCAGTGCACTCTTTCGAGTTACTGCACTGCACCCCCATTAGTGCCAGTGCATTCTCTGGACTCACTGCAGTGCATCCCCACTGGTGCCAGTGTACTCTCTGGACTCACTGCACTGCATCCCCAGTGGTGCCAGTGCACTCTCTGGACTCACCCGGGTGCATCCCCAGTGGTGCCAGTGCACTCTCTGGACTCACTGCACTGCATCCCCAGTGGTTCCATTGCACTCTCTGGACTCACTGCATTGCATCCCCAGTGGTGCCTGTGAACTCTCTGGACTCAGTGCAGTGCATCCCCAGTGGAGCCAGTGCACTCTCTGGACTCACTGCAGTGCATCTCCAGTGGTGCCAGTGCACTCTCTGGACTCACTGCAGTGCATCCGCAGTGGTGCCAGTGCACTCTCTGGACTCACTGCAGTGCATCCCCAGTGGTGCCAGTGCACTCTCTGCACTCACTGCACTGCATCCCCAGTGGTGCCAGTGCACGCCCTGGACCCACTGCAGTGCATCCCCACTGGTGCCAGTGCACTCTCTGGACTCACTGCAGTGCATCCCCAGTGGTGGCAGTGCACTCTCTGGAGTCACTGCGCTGCGTCCCCAGTGGTGACAGTTCACTCTCTGGACTCATTGTGCTGCATCCCTAGTGGTGCCAGTGCACTCTCTGGACTCACTGCACTGCATCCCCAGTGGTGCCAGTGCACTCTCTGAGCTCACTGCACTGCATCCCCAGTAGTGCCAGTGCACTCTCTGGACTCACTGCACTGCATCACCATTGGTGCCAGTGCACTCTCTGGACTCACAGCAGTGCATCCCCAATGGTGCCAGTGCAATTACTGGACTCACAGCAGTGCAGATCAGTGGTGCCAGAGCACTCTCTGGACTCACTGCACTGCATCCCCAGTGGTGCCAGTGCACTCTGTGGATTCACTGCACTCCATCCCCAGTGGTGCTACTGCACTCTCTGGACTCACTGCACTGCATCCCCAGTGGTGCCAGTGCACTCTCTGGACTCACTAAACTGCATCCCCAGTGGTGCCAGAGAACTCTCTGGACTCACTGCACTGCATCCCCAGTGGTGCCAGTGCACTCTCTGGACTCACCCGGGTGCATCCCCAGTGGTGCCAGTGCACTCTCTGGACTCACTGCAGTGCATCACCAGTGGTGCCAGTGCACGCTCTGGACTCACTGCACTGCATCCCCAGTGGTGCCAGTGCACTCTCTGGACTCACTGCACTGCATCCCCAGTGGTGCCAGTGCACTCTCTGGACTCACTGCACTGCATCACCAGTGGTGCCAGTGCACTCTCTGGACTCTCTGCACTGCATCCCCTGTGGTGCCAGTACACTCTCTGGACTCACTGCAGTGCATCACCAGTGGTGCCAGTGCACGCTCTGGACTCACTGCACTGCATTCCCACTGGTGCCAGTGCACTCTCTGGACTCACTGCACTGCATCCCCAGTGGTGCCAGTGCACTCTCTGGACTCACTGCAGTGCATCCCCAGTGGTGCCAGTGCACTCTCTGGACTCACTGCACTGCATCACTATTGGTGCCAGTGCACTCTCTGGACTCACTGCAGTGCATCCGCAGTGGTGCCAGTGCACTCTTTCGAATCACTGCACTGCATCCCCATTAGTGCCAGTGCAGTCTCTGGACTCACTGCAGTGCATCCCCAGTGGTGCCAGTGCACTCTCTGGACTCACTGCACTGCATCCCCAGTGGTGCCAGTGCACTCTCTGGACTCACTGCAGTGCATCCCGAGTGGTGCCAGTGCACTCTCTGCACTCACTGCACTGCATCCCCAGTGGTGCCAGTGTACTCTCTGGACTCACTGCACTGCATCACCAGTGGTGCCAGTGCACTCTCTGGACTCACTGCAGTGAATCTCCAGTGGTGCCAGTGCACTCTTTGGACTCACTGCACTGCATCCCCAGTGGTGCCAGTACACTCTCTGGACTGACTGCAGTGCATCCCCAGTGGTGCCAGTGCACTCTCTGGACTCACTGCACTGCATCCCCAGTGGTGCCAGTGCACTCTCTGGACTCACTGCAGTGAATCCCCAGTGGTGCCAGTGCACTCCCTGGACTCACTGCACTGCATCCCCAGTGGTGCCAGTGCACGCTCTGGACCCACTGCAGTGCATCCCCACTGGTGCCAGTGCACTCTCTGGACTCACTGCAGTGCATCCCCCGTGGTGCCAGTGCACTCTCTGTAGTTACTGTGCTGCGTCCCCAGTGGTGACTGTTCACTCTCTGGACTCACTGTGCTGCATCCCCAGTGGTGCCAGTGCACTCTCTGGACTCACTGCAGTGTACCCCCTGTGGTGCCAGTGCACTCTGTGGACTCACTGCACTGCATCCCAGTGGTGCCAGTGCACTCTCTGGACTCACTGCAGTGCATCCCCAGTGGTGCCAGTGCACTCTCTGGACTCACTGCAGTGCATCCCCAGTGGTGCCAGTGCACTCTCTGGACTCACTGCAGTGCATCCCCAGTGGTGCCAGTGCACTCTCTGGACTCACTGCACTGCATCACCAGTGGTGCCAGTGCACTCTCTGGACTCACTGCAGTGCATCCCCAGTGGTGCCAGTGTAGTCTCTGGACTCACTGCACCGCATCCCCAGTGGTGCCAGTGCACTCTTTCGAGTCACTGCACTGCATCCCCATTAGTGCCAGTGCAGTCTCTGGACTCACTGCAGTGCATCCCCAGTGGTGCCTGTGCACTCTCTGGACTCACTGCACTGCATCCCCACTGGTGCCAGTGCACTCTCTGGACTCACTGCACTGCATCCCCAGTGGTGCCAGTGCACTCTCTGCACTCACTGCACTGCATCCCCAGTGGTGCCAGTGTACTCTCTGGACTCACTGCACTGCATCACCAGTGGTGCCAGTGCACTCTCTGGACTCACTGCAGTGCATCTCCAGTGGTGCCAGTGCACTCTTTGGACTCACTGCACTGCATCCCCAGTGGTGCCAGTGCACTCTCTGGACTCACTGCAGTGCATCACCAGTGGTGCCAGTGCACTCTCTGGACTCACTGCACTGCATCCCCAGTGGTGCCAGTGCACTCTCTGGACTCACTGCACTGCATCCCCAGTGGTGCCAGTGCACTCTCTGCACTCACTGCACTGCATCCCCAGTGGTGCCAGTGCACGCTCTGGACCCACTGCAGTGCATCCCCACTGGTGCCAGTGCACTCTCTGGACTCACTGCAGTGCATGCCCCGTGGTGCCAGTGCACTCTCTGTAGTTACTGTGCTGCGTCCCCAGTGGTGACTGTTCACTCTCTGGACTCACTGTGCTGCATCCCCAGTGGTGCCAGTGCACTCTCTGGACTCACTGCAGTGTACCCCCTGTGGTGCCAGTGCACTCTGTGGACTCACTGCAATGCATCCCAGTGGTGCCAGTGCACTCTCTGTACTCACTGCAGTGCATCCCCAGTGGTGCCAGTGCACTCTCTGGACTCACTGCACTGCATCCCAGTGGTGCCAGTGCACTCTCTGGACTCACTGCACTGCATCCCCAGTGGTGTCAGTGCACTCTCTGGACTCAGTGCAGTGCAGCCCCTGAGGTGCCAGTGCACTCTCTGTACTCACTGCAGTGCATTCCCAGTGGTGTCAGTGCACTATCTGGACTCACTGCAGTGAATCCCCGGTGGTGCCAGTGCACTCTCTGGACTCACTGCACTGCATCCCCAGTGGTGCCAGTGCACTCTCTGGACTCACTGCACTGCATCCCCAGTGGTGCCAGTGCACTCTCTGTATTCACTGCGCTGCGTCCCCAGTGGTGACAGTTCACTCTCTGGACTTACTGTGCTGCATCCCCAGTGGTGCCAGTGCACTCTCTGGACACAGTGCAGGGTATCCCCAGTGGTGACAGTGCACTCTCTGGACTCACTGCGCTGTAACCCCTGTGGTGCCATTGCAATCTCGGGACTCACAGCAGTGCAGCTCCAGTTGGTGCCAGTGCACTCTCTGGACTCACTGCACTGCATCCCCAGTGGTGCCAGTGCACTCTCTGGACTCCCTGAAGTGCATCCCCCGTGGTGCCAGTGCACTCTCTGTAGTCACTGCAGTGTACCCCCTGTGGTGCCAGTGCACTCTGTGGACTCACTGCACTGCATCCCAGTGGTGCCAGTGCACTCTCTGCACTCACTGCGCTGCGTCCCCAGTGGTGACAGTTCACTCTCTGGACTCACTGCGCTGCATCCCCAGTGGTGCCAGTGCACTCTCTGGACTCACTGTAGTGTATCCCCTGTGGTGCCAGTGCACTCTGTGGACTCACTGCACTGCATCCCAGTCGTGCCAGTGCACTCTCTGGATCCACTGCAGTGCATCTCCAGTGGTGCCAGTGAACTCTCTGGAATCACTACAGTGCAGCCCCTGAGGTGCCAGTGCACTCTCTGTACTCACTGCAGTGCATTCCCAGTGGTGTCAGTGCACTATCTGGACTCACTGCAGTGAATCCCCGGTGGTGCCAGTGCACTCTCTGGACTCACTGCAGTGCATCCCCAGTGGTGCCTGTGAAGTGTCTGGACTCACTGCAGTGCAACCCCAGTGGTGCCAGACTACTCTCTGGACTCACTGCACTGTAACCCCTGTGGTGCCAGTGCAATCTCGGGACTCACAGCAGTGCAGCTCCAGTTGGTGCCAGTGCACTGTCTGGACTCACTGCAGTTTATCCCCAGTGGTGCAAGGGCACTCTCTGGACTCACTGCACTGCATCCCCAGTGGTGACAGTGCACTCTCTGGACTCACTGCACTAAAACCCCAGTGGTGCCAGTGCACTCTCTGGACTCACTGCAGTGCATCCCCAGTGGTGCCAGTGCACTCTCTGGACTCACTGCACTGCATACCCAGTGGTGCCAGTGCACTCTCTGGACTCACTCTACTGCATCCCCAGTGGTGGTAGTGTACTCTCTGGACTCACTGCAGTGCATCACCTGTGGTGTCAGTGCACTCTCTGGACTCACTGCACTTCATCCCCATTGGTGCCAGTGCACTCTCTGGAATCACTGCAGTGCATCCCCTGTGGTGCCAGTGCACTCTCTGGACTCACTGCACTGCATCACCTGTGGTGCCAGTGCACTCTCTGGACTCACTGCACTGCATCCCCAGTGGTGCCAGTGCACTCTCTGAACTCACCGCACTGCATCCCCAGTGGTGTCAGTGCACTCTCTGGACTCACTGCACTGCATCCCCAGTGGTGCCAGTGCACTCTCTGGACTCACTGCATTGCATCCCCAGTGGTGCCAGTGCAATCTCTGGACTCACTGCACTGCATCCCCAGTGGTGCCAGTGCACTCTCTGGAGTCACTGCACTGCATCCTCAGTGGTGCCAGTCCACTCTCTGGACTCACTGCACTGCATCCCCAAGGTGCCAGTGCACTCTCTGGACTCACTGCAGTCCATCCCCAGTGGTGCCACTGCACTCTCTGGACTCACTGCAGTGCATCCCCAGTGGTGCCAGGGCACTCTCTGCAGACAATGCAGTGCATCCCCAAAGGTGACAGTGCACTCTCTGGACTCACTGTACTGCTCGAGCCGCGGCAACCGCTCCAGCCGCGGTAGCCACTCCAGCCTCGGCAGCCGCTCCAGCCGCTCCATCCGCGGCAGCCGCGGCAGCCGGTCCAGCCGCGGCAGCCGCTCCATCCGCGGCATACGCGGCAGACGCTCCAGCCGCTCCAGCCGCGGCAGCCGCTCCAACCGCGGCAGGCGCTCCAGCCGCGGCAGCCGCTCCAGCCACGGCAGACGCGGCAGCCGCTCCAGCCGTGGCAGCCGCTCCACTCGGTAGCGGCTTTAGCGGCTGCCGCGGCTGGAGCGGCTGCCGCGGCTGGAGCGACTGCGTCGGCTGGAGCGGATGCCGAGGCTGGAGCAGTGCAGTGAGTCCAGAGAGTGCACTGGCACCACTGGGGATGCACTGCAGTGAGTCCAGAGAGTGTACTGGCACCACTGGGGATGTAGTGCAGTGAGTCCAGAGAGGTCACTGGCACCACTGGGGATGCAGTGCAGTGAGTCCAGAGAGTGCACTGGCATCACTGGGGATGCAGTGCGGTGAGTCCAGAGTGCACTGGCACCACTGGGGATGCAGTGCAGTGAGTCAAGAGAGGTCACTGGCACCACTGGGGATGCACCCCGGTGAGTCCAGAGAGTGCACTGGCACCACTGGGGATGCACCCTGGCAAGTCCAGAGAGTGCACTGTCACCACTGGGGATGCACCTCGGTGAGTCCAGAGAGTGCACTGGCACCACTGGGGATGCACTGCAGTGAGTCCAGAGAGTGCACTGGCACCAGTGGGGATGCAGTGCAATGAGTCCAGAGAGTGCACTGGCACCACTGGGGATGCAGTGCAGTGAGACCACAGATTGCAGTGGCACCACTGGGAATGGAGTGCAGTGAGTCCAGAGAGTGCACTGGCACCACTGGGGATGCACTCGGGTGAGTCCAGAGAGTGCACTGGTACCACTGGGGATGCACCCCGGCAAGTCCAGAGAGTGCACTCTCTGGACTCACTGACGTGCATCCCCAGTGGTGCCATTGCACTCTCTGGACTCACTGCACTGCATTCCCAGTGGTGCCAGTGCACTCCCTGGACTCACTGCAGTGCATCCCCAGTGGTGCCAGTGCACTCACTGGACTCACTGTACTGCATCACAGGTGGTGCCAGTGCACTCTCTGGACTCACTGCACTGCATCCCCAGTGGTGCCAGTGCACTCTCTGGACTCACTGCACTGCATCGCCAGTGGTGCCAGTGCGCTCTCTGGACTCACTGCACTGCAACCCAAGTGGTGCCAGTGCACAATCAGGACTCACTGCAGTGCAACACCAGTGGTGCCAGTGTACTCTCTGGACTCACTGCACTGCAACCCCAGTGGTGCCTGTGCAGTCTCTGGACTCAGTACATTGCATCCCCAGTGGTGCAAGTGCAGTCTCTGCACTCAGTGCAGTGCATCCCCACTGGTGCCAGTGCACTCTTTGGACTCACTGCACTGCATCCTCAGTGGTGCCAGTGCACTCTCTGGACCCACTGCAGTACACCCCCAGTGGTGCCAGTGCACTCTCTGGACTCACTGCAATGCATCCACATTGGTGCCAGTGCACTCTCTGGACTCACTGCACTGCATCCCCAGTGGTGCCAGTTCGCTCTCTGGAGACACTGCAGTGCATCCCCAGTGATGCCAGTATACTCTCTGGACTCACGGCACTGCATCACCTGTGGTGCCAGTGCAGTCTCTGGTGTCACTGCACTGCATCCCCAGTGGTGCCAGTGTAGTCTCTGGACTCGCTGAACTGCATCCCCAGTGGTGCCAGTGCACTCTCTGGACTCACTGCACTGCTCCAACCGCGGCATCCGCTCCAGCCGCCTCAGCCGCGCCAGCCGCGGTAGCCCCTCCAGCCGCGGCAGACGCTCTAGACGCTCCAGCCGCCGCAGCCGCTCCAGCCGCGGCAGCCGCTCCAGCCGCGGCAGCCGCGAAAGCCGCTACCGAGTGGAGCGGCTGCCGCGGCTGGAGCGGCTACCGCGGTTGGTGCGGCTCCGCGGCTGGAGCGGCTGACGCGTATGCCGCGGCTGGAGCGGTTGCCGAGGCTCGAACAGTACAGTGAAGCCAGAGAGTGCACTGTCACCTTTGGGGATGCACTGCATTGTCTGCAGAGAGTGCCCTGGCACCACTGGGGATGCACTGCAGTGAGTCCAGAGAGTGCATTGGCACCACTGGGGATGCAGTGCAGTGAGTCCAGAGAGTGCACTGGCACCACTGGGGATGCAGTGCAGTGAGTCCAGAGAGGGCACTGTCAGCAATGGGGATGCAGTGCAGTGAGTCCAGAGAGTGCACTGACACCACTGGGGATGCAGTGCAGTGAGACCAGAGACTTCACAGGCACCACTGGGGATGCAGTGCAGTGAGTCCAGAGAGTGCACTGGCACCACTGGGGATGCAGTGCAGTGAGTGCAGAGAGTGCACTGGCACAAAAGGGAATGCACTGCAGTGAGTCCAGAGAGTGCACTGGCACCACTGGGGATGCAGTGCAGTGACTCCAGAGAGTGCACTGGCACTTCTGGGTATGCACTGCAGTGAGTCCAGAGAGTGCACTGGCACCACTGGGGATGCAGTCCACTGAGTCCAGAGAGTACACTGGCACCACTGGGGATGCAGTGCAGTGAGTCCAGAGAGTGCACTGTCAGCACTGGGGATGCACTGCAGTGAGTCCAGAGAGTGCACTGGCACCAACTGGAGCTGCACTGCTGTGAGTCCTGAGATTGCACTGGCACCACTGGGGATGCACTGCAGTGAGTCCAGAGACTTCACAGGCACCACTGGGGATGCAGTACAGTGAGTCCAGAGAGTGCACTGGCACCACTGGGGATTCAGTTCAGTGAGTCCAGAGAGTGAACTGGCACCACTGGGGATGCACCCCGGTGACTCCAGAGAGTGCACTGGCACCACTGGGGATGCACCACGGCAAGTCCAGAGAGTGCACTGTCACCACTGGGGATGCAGTGCAGTGAGTCCAGAGAGTGCACTGGCACCAATGGGGATGAAGTGCAGTGAGTCCAGAGAGTGCACTGGCACCACTGGGGATGCAGTGCAGTGAGTCCAGAGAGTGCACTGGTACCACTGGGGATGCAGTGCAGTGAGTCCAGAGAGTGCACTGGTACGATTGGGGATGCACTGCAGTGAGTCCAGAGAGTGCACTGGCACCACTGGGGATGCACTGCAGTGAGTCCAGAGAGTGCACTGGCACCACTGGGGATGCAATGCAGTGAGTCCAGAGAGTGCACTGGCACCACTGGGGATGCACTGCAGTGAGTCCAGGGAGTGCACTGGCACCACTGGGGATGCACTGCAGTGACTCCAGAGAGTGCACTGGCACCACTGGGGATGCACTGCAGTGAGTCCAGATGTTAGCCTAGCAACCACATAATCACCAAGTGATTATATGAAGGTGCTTTATTCAGCGCTGGAAGCCGGGGCAGGTGCCCAAATCTGGCTTCAAGTCCCGTTACTTCCCAGCCATTATTTATACATACAATATTGCGTCAGGTATACATATTCATTACAGGTTGCAACAGCAGCCTCGCTTTTCATTCTAATTAGCTCCCCTCCCCTTTGCACATGCGTGGCGCACTCTGGTGGTCGTCCAGGTGGTCGTGCAGATGAAGTAAGGAGTCTTCCTCTCCGCTAAACTTTTCACCTTTCTTACTCGACACATGCTCCCTCCGCTTCTTGGTTCTGCTTCAACTCATTTCATCATTTCCAGGCCCTTATCCAAGGTCAGGTTGTACCTGTTCCCTCCCAAGGTTCCCCTTCAATGATTCTTTTGATTGTTCAATGTACTCCCTAAGTATCCAGTATACATAGATTAATTGATAATGTAAGTACATTTGGCAATGCTTAATTATACTGTAGGTCCCATTACCTAAGAGACATTAGTAAAACATCCATTCGATTCTCCCCAACACTAACACAGAGACTGCACTGGCTCCACTGGGGATGCACCCCGGCAAGTCCAGAGAGTGCACTGGCACCACTGGGGATGCAGTGCAGTGAGTCCAGAGAGTGCACTGGCACCACTGGGGATGCAGTGCCGTGAGTCCAGAGAGTGCACTGGCACCACTGGGGATGCACTGCAGTGAGTCCAGAGAGTGCACTGGCACCACTGGGGATGCACTGCAGTGAGTCCAGAGAGTGCAGTGGCACCACTGGAGATGCAGTCCACTGAGTGCAGAGAGTACACTGGCACCACTGGGGATGCAGTGCAGTGAGTCCAGAGAGTGCACTGTCAGCACTGGGGATGCAGTGCAGTGAGTCCAGAGAGTGCACTGGCACCAACTGGAGCTGCACTGCTGTGAGTCCTGAGATTGCACTGGCACCACTGGGGATGCACTGCAGTGAGTCCAGAGACTTCACAGGCACCACTGGGGATGCAGTACAGTGAGTCCAGAGAGTGCACTGGCACCACTGGGGATTCAGTTCAGTGAGTCCAGAGAGTGAACTGGCACCACTGGGGATGTAGTGCAGTGAGTCCAGAGAGTGCACTGGCACCTCTGGGGATGCACCCCGGTGACTCCAGAGAGTGCACTGGCACCACTGGGGATGCACCACGGCAAGTCCAGAGAGTGCACTGTCACCACTGGGGATGCAGTGCAGTGAGTCCAGAGAGTGCACTGGCACCACTGGGGATGCACTGCAGTGAGTCCAGAGAGTGCACTGGCACCACTGGGGATGCAGTGCAGTGAGTCCAGAGAGTGCACTGGCACCACTGGGGATGCAGTGCAGTGAGTCCAGAGAGTGCACTGGCACCACTGGGGATGCACTGCCGTGAGTCCAGAGAGTGCACTGGCACCACTGGGGATGCACTGCAGTGAGTCCAGAGAGTGCACTGGCACCACTGGGGATGCAGTGCAGTGAGTCCAGAGAGTGCACTGGCACCACTGGGGATGCAGTGCAGTGAGTCCAGAGAGTGCACTGGCACCACTGGGGATGCACTGCCGTGAGTCCAGAGAGTGCACTGGCACCACTGGGGATGCACTGCAGTGAGTCCAGAGAGTGCACTGGCACCACTGGAAATGCAGTGCAGTGAGTCCAGAGAGTGCACTGGCACCACTGGGGATGCAGTGCAGTGAGTCCAGAGAGTGCACTGGCACCACTGGGGATGCAGTGCAGTGAGTCCAGAGAGTGCACTGGCACCACTGGGGATGCACTGCAGTGAGTCCAGAGAGTGCACTGGCACCACTGGGGATGCACTGCAGTGAGTCCAGAGTGTGCACTGGCACCACTGGGGATGCACTGCAGTGAGTCCAGAGAGTGCACTGGCACCACTGGGGATGCACTGCCGTGAGTCCAGAGAGTGCACTGGCACCACTGGGGATGCACTGCAGTGAGTCCAGAGAGTGCACTGGCACCACTGGGGATGCAGTGCAGTGAGTCCAGAGTGTGCACTGGCACCACTGGGGATGCAGTGCAGTGAGTCCAGAGAGTGCACTGTCAGCACTGGGAATGCAGTGCAGTGAGTGCAGAGAGTGCACTGGCAACACTGGGGATGCAGTGCAGTGAGTAAAGAGAGTGCACTGGCACCACTGGGGATGCACGGCAGTGAGTCCAGAGAGTGCACTGGCACCACTGGGGATTCAGTTCAGTGAGTCCAGAGAGTGAACTGGCACCACTGGGGATGTAGTGCAGTGAGTCCAGAGAGTGCACTGGCACCTCTGGGGATGCACCCCGGTGACTCCAGAGAGTGCACTGGCACCACTGGGGATGCACCACGGCAAGTCCAGAGAGTGCACTGTCACCACTGGGGATGCAGTGCAGTGAGTCCAGAGAGTGCACTGGCACCACTGGGGATGCACTGCAGTGAGTCCAGAGAGTGCACTGGCACCACTGGGGATGCAGTGCAGTGAGTCCAGAGAGTGCACTGGCACCACTGGGGATGCAGTGCAGTGAGTCCAGAGAGTGCACTGGCACCACTGGGGATGCACTGCCGTGAGTCCAGAGAGTGCACTGGCACCACTGGGGATGCACTGCAGTGAGTCCAGAGAGTGCACTGGCACCACTGGGGATGCAGTGCAGTGAGTCCAGAGAGTGCACTGGCACCACTGGGGATGCAGTGCAGTGAGTCCAGAGAGTGCACTGGCACCACTGGGGATGCACTGCCGTGAGTCCAGAGAGTGCACTGGCACCACTGGGGATGCACTGCAGTGAGTCCAGAGAGTGCACTGGCACCACTGGAAATGCAGTGCAGTGAGTCCAGAGAGTGCACTGGCACCACTGGGGATGCAGTGCAGTGAGTCCAGAGAGTGCACTGGCACCACTGGGGATGCAGTGCAGTGAGTCCAGAGAGTGCACTGGCACCACTGGGGATGCACTGCAGTGAGTCCAGAGAGTGCACTGGCACCACTGGGGATGCACTGCAGTGAGTCCAGAGTGTGCACTGGCACCACTGGGGATGCACTGCAGTGAGTCCAGAGAGTGCACTGGCACCACTGGGGATGCACTGCCGTGAGTCCAGAGAGTGCACTGGCACCACTGGGGATGCACTGCAGTGAGTCCAGAGAGTGCACTGGCACCACTGGGGATGCAGTGCAGTGAGTCCAGAGTGTGCACTGGCACCACTGGGGATGCAGTGCAGTGAGTCCAGAGAGTGCACTGTCAGCACTGGGAATGCAGTGCAGTGAGTGCAGAGAGTGCACTGGCAACACTGGGGATGCAGTGCAGTGAGTAAAGAGAGTGCACTGGCACCACTGGGGCTGCACGGCAGTGAGTCCAGAGAGTGCAGTGGCACCACTGGGGATGCAGTCCCCTGAGTCCAGAGAGTACACTGGCACCACTGGGGATGCAGTGCAGTGAGTCCAGAGAGTGCACTGTCAGCACTGGGGATGCAGTGCAGTGAGTCCAGAGAGTGCACTGGCACCAACTGGAGCTGCACTGCTGTGACTCCTGAGATTGCACTGGCACCACTGGGAATGCACTGCAGTGAGTCCAGAGAGTGCACTGGCACCACTGGGGATGCAGTGCAGTGAGTCCAGAGAGTGCACTGGCACCACTGGGGATGCACTGCCGTGAGTCCAGAGAGTGCACTGGCAACACTGGGGATGCAGTGCAGTGAGTCCAGAGAGTGCACTGGCACCAACTGGAGCTGCACTGCTGTGAGTCCTGAGATTGCACTGGCACCACTGGGGATGCACTGCAGTGAGTCCAGAGAGTGCACTGGCACCACTGGGGATGCACTGCAGTGAGTCCAGAGAGTGCACTGGCACAACTGGGGATGCAGTGCAGTGAGTCCAGAGAGTGCACTGGCACCACTGGGGATGCAGTGCAGTGAGTCCAGAGAGTGCACTGGCACCACTGGGGATGCACTGCCGTGAGTCCAGAGAGTGCACTGGCACCACTGGGGATGCAGTGCAGTGAGTCCAGAGAGTGCACTGGCACCACTGGGGATGCAGTGCAGTGAGTCCAGAGTGTGCACTGGCACCACTGGGGATGCAGTGCAGTGAGTCCAGAGAGTGCACTGGCACCACTGGGGATGCACTGCCGTGAGTCCAGAGAGTGCACTGGCACAATTGGGGATGCACTGCAGTGAGTCCAGAGAGTGCACTGGCACCACTGGGGATGCAGTGCAGTGAGTCCAGAGAGTGCACTGGCACCACTGTTGATGCAGTGCAGTGAGTGCAGAGAGTGCACCGGCAACACTGGGGATGCAGTGCAGTGAGTAAAGAGAGTGCACTGGCACCACTGGGGATGCAGTGCAGTGAGTCCAGAGAGTGCAGTGGCACCACAGGGGATGCAGTGCAGTGAATCCAGAGAGTGCACTGGCACCACTGGGGATGCAGTGCAGTGAGTCCAGAGAGTGTACTGGCACCACTGGGGATGCAGTGCAGTGAGTCCAGAGAGTGCACTGGCATCACTGGGGATGCAGTGCGGTGAGTCCAGAGAGTACAGTGGCACAACTGGGGATGCAGTGCAGTGAGTCCAGAGAGTGCACTGGCACCACAGTTGATGCAGTGCAGTGAGTGCAGAGAGTGCACTGGCACCATTGGGGATGCACTGCAGTGAGTCCAGAGAGTGTACTGGCACCACTGGGGATGCAGTGCAGTGAGTCCAGAGAGTACAGTGGCACAACTGGGGATGCAGTGCAGTGAGTCCAGAGAGTGCACTGGCACCACTGGGGATGCACTGCAGTGAGTCCAGAGAGTGTACTGGCACCACTGGGGATGTAGTGCAGTGAGTCCAGAGAGTGCACTGGCATCACTGGGGATGCAGTGCGGTGAGTCCAGAGTGCACTGGCACCACTGGGGATGCAGTGCAGTGAGTCAAGAGAGGTCACTGGCACCACTGGGGATGCACCCTGGCAAGTCCAGAGAGTGCACTGTCACCACTGGGGATGCAGTGCAGTGAGTCCAGAGAGTGCACTGGCACCACTGGGGATGCAGTGCAGTGAGTCCAGAGAGTGCACTGGTACCACTGGGGACGCACCTCGGTGAGTCCAGAGAGTGCACTGGCACCACTGGGGATGCACTGCAGTGAGTCCAGAGAGTGCACTGGCACTACTGGGGATGCAGTGCAATGAGTCCAGAGAGTTCACTGGCACCACTGGGGATGCAGTGCAGTGAGACCACAGATTGCAGTGGCACCACTGGGAATGGAGTGCAGTGAGTCCAGAGAGTGCACTGGCACCACTGGGGATGCACTCGGGTGAGTCCAGAGAGTGCACTGGTACCACTGGGGATGCACTCGGGTGAGTCCAGAGAGTGCATTCGCACCACTGGGGATGCAGTGCAGTGAGTCCAGAGAGTGCACTGGCACCACTGGGAATGCAACCCCGTGAGTCCAGAGAGTGCACTGGCACCACTGGGGATGCACCCCGGCAAGTCCAGAGAGTGCACTCTCTGGACTCACTGACGTGCATCCCCAGTGGTGCCATTGCACTCTCTGGACTCACTGCACTGCATTCCCAGTGGTGCCAGTGCACTCCCTGGACTCACTGCAGTGCATCCCCAGTGGTGCCAGTGCACTCACTGGACTCACTGTACTGCATCACAGGGGGTGCCAGTGCACTCTCTGGACTCACTGCACTGCATCCCTGTGGTGCCAGTGCACTCTCTGGAATCACTGCACTGCATCCCCAGTGGTGCCAGTGCACTCTCTGGACTCACTGCACTGCATCGCCAGTGGTGCCAGTGCGCTCTCTGGACTCACTGCACTGCATCCCCAGTGGTGCCAGTGCACTCTCTGGACTCAGTGCAGTGCATCCCCAGTGGTGCCAGTGCACTCTCTGGACCCACTGCAGTGCATCCCCACTGGTGCCAGTGCACTCTCTGGACTCACTGCAGTGCATCCCCAGTGGTGCCAGTGCACTCTCTGGAGTCACTGCACTGCATCCCCAGAAGTGCCAGTGCACTCTCTGGAGTCACTGCACTGCATCCCCAGTGGTGCCAGTGCACTCTCTGGACTCACTCTACTGCATCCCCAGTGGTGGTAGTGTACTCTCTGGACTCACTGCAGTGCATCCCCTGTGGTGTCAGTGCACTCTCTGGACTCACTGCACTGCATCCCCAGTGGTGCCAGTGCACTCTCTGGAATCACTGCAGTGCATCCCCTGTGGTGCCAGTGCACTCTCTGGACTCACTGCACTGCATCACCTGTGGTGCCAGTGCACTCTCTGGACTCACTGCACTGCATCCCCACTGGTGCCAGTGCACTCTCTGAACTCACCGCACTGCATCCCCAGTGGTGTCAGTGCACTCTCTGGACTCACTGCACTGCATCCCCAGTGGTGCCAGTGCACTCTCTGGACTCACCGCATTGCATCCCCAGTGGTGCCAGTGCACTCTCTGGACTCACTGCACTGCATCCCCAGTGGTGCCAGTGCACTCTCTGGAGTCACTGCACTGCATCCTCAGTGGTGCCAGTCCACCCTCTGGACTCACTGCACTGCATCCCCAGTGGTGCCAGGGCACTCTCTGGACTCACTGCACAGCATCCCCAGTGGTGACAGTGCACTCTCTGGACTCACTGCACTGCATCCCCAGTGGTGCCAGTGCACTCTCTGGACTCATTGCAGTGCATCCCCAGTGCTGCCAGTGCACTCTCTGGACTCACTGCAGTGCATCCCCAGTGCTGCCAGTGCACTCTCTGCCCTCACTGCAGTGCATCCCCAGTGGTGCCAGTGCACTCTCTGCACTCACTGCAGTGCATCCCCAGTGGTGCCAGTGCACTCTCTGGACTCACTGCACTGCATCCCCAGTGGTGACAGTGCACTCTCTGGACTCACTGCACTGCATCCCCAGTGGTGCCAGTGCACTCTCTGGACTCATTGCAGTGCATCCCCAGTGCTGCCAGTGCACTCTCTGCACTCACTGCAGTGCATCCCCAGTGGTGCCAGTGCACTCTCTGGACTCACTGCAGTGCATCCCCAGTGGTGCCAGTGCACTCTCCGGAATCACTGCACTGCATCCCCAGTGGTGTCAGTGCACTCTCTGGACTCACTGCAGTGCATCCCCAGTGGTGCCCGTGCACTCTCTGGACTCACTGCAGTGCATCCCCAGTGGTGCCAGTGCACTCTCTGGACTCACTGCATTGCATCCCCAGTGGTGCCAGTGCACTCTCTGCAGTCACTGCACTGCATCCCCAGTGGTGCCAGTGCACTCTCTGGAGTCACTGCACTGCATCCCCACTGGTGCCTGTGCAGTCTCTGGACTCACTACAGTTCATCCCCAGTGGAGCCAGTGCACTCTCTGGACTCACTGCACTGCATCCCCAGTGGTGCCAGTGCACTCTCTGGACTCAGTGCACTCCATCCCCACTGGTGCCAGTCCACTCTCTGGACTCACTGCACTGCATCCCCAGTGGTGCCAGTGGACTCTCTACACTCATGCACTGCATACCCAGTGGTGCCAGTGCACTCTTTGGACTCACTGCACTGCATGAACAGTGGTGCCAGTGCACTCTCCGGAATCACTGCACTGCATCCCCAGTGGTGTCAGTGCACTATCTGGACTCACTGCAGTGCATCCCCAGTGGTGCCAGTGCACTCTTTCGAGTCACTGCACTGCCTCCCCATTAGTGCCAGTGCAGTCTCTGGACTCACTGCATTGCATCCCCAGTGGTGCCAGTGCACTCTCTGCAGTCACTGCACTGCATCCCCAGTGGTGCCAGTGCACTCTCTGGACTCACTGCACTGCATCCCCAGTGGTGCCTGTGCAGTCTCTGGACTCACTACACTTCATCCCCAGTGGAGCCAGTGCACTCTCTGGACTCACTGAACTGCATCCCCAGTGGTGCCAGTGCACTCTCTGGACTCAGTGCACTCCATCCCCACTGGTGCCAGTGCACTCTCTGGACTCACTGCACTGCATCCCCAGTGGTGCCACTGCACTCTCTGGACTCACTGCAGTGCATCCCCAGTGGTGCCAGTGCACTCTCTGGACTCACTGCACTGCATCCCCAGTGGTGCCAGTGCACTGTCTGGACTCACTGCAGTGCATCCCCACTGGTGCCAGTGCACTCTCTGGAGTCACTGCACTGCATCCCCAGTGGTGCCAGAGCACTCTCTGGACTCACTGCAGTGCATCCCCAGTGGTGCCAGTGCACTCTCTGGAGTCACTGCACTGCATCCCCAGTGGTGCCAGTGCACTCTCTGGACTCACTGCAGTGTATCCCCAGTGGTGCCAGTGCACTCTCTGGACTCACTGAACTGCATCCCCAGTGGTGCCAGAGCACTCTCTGGACTCACTGCATTGCATCCCCAGTGCTGCCAGTGCACTCTCTGGACTCACTGCACTGCATCGCCAGTGGTGCCAGTGCCCTCTCTGGACTCACTGCACTGCATCACCAGTGGTGCCAGTGCACTCTCTGGACTCAGTGCACTGCATCCCCAGTGGTGCCAGTGCACTCTCTGGACTCACTGCAGTGCATCCCCAGTGGTGCCAGTGCACTCTCTGGACTCACTGCAGTGCGTCCCAAGTGGTGCCAGTGCACTCTCTGGACTCACTGCACTGCATCCCCAGTGGTGCCAGAGCACTCTCCGGAATCACTGCAGTGCATCCCCAGTGGTGCCAGTGCACTCTCTGGACTCACTGCAGTGCATCCCCAGTGGTGCCAGTGCACTCTCTGGACTCACGACAGTGCATCCCCAGTGGTGCCAGTGCACTCTCTGCACTCACTGCAGTGCATCCCCAGTGGTGCCAGTGTAATCTCTGGGCTCACTGCAGTGCACCCCCACTGGTGCCAGTGCACTCTCTGGACTCACCGCACTGCATCCCAAGTGGTGCCAGTGCACTCTCTGGACTCAACTGCACTGCATCCCCAGTGCTGCCAGTGCACTCTCTGCACTCACTGAACTCCATCCCCAGTGGTGCCAGTGCACTCTCTGGACTCACTGCAGTGCATCCCAAGTGGTGCCAGTGCACTCTCTGGACTCACTGCACTTAATCCCCAGTGGTGCCAGTGCACTCTCCGGAATCACTGCAGTGCATCCCCAGTGGTGCCAGTGCACTCTTTCGAGTCACTGCAGTGCATCCCCAGTGGTGCCAGTGCACTCTCTGGACTCACTGCACTGCATCCCCAGTGGTGCCAGTGCACTCTCTGGAATCACTGCAGTGCACCCCCACTGGTGCCAGTGCACTCTCTGGACTCACTGCACTGCATCCCCAGTGGTGCCAGGGCACTCTCTGGACTCACTGCACTGCATCCCCAAGGTGCCAGTGCACTCTCTGGACTCAACTGCACTGCATCCCCAGTGCTGCCAGTGCACTCTCTGCACTCACTGAACTGCATCCCAAGTGGTGCCAGTGCACTCTCTGGACTCACTGCACTGCATCCCAAGTGGTGCCAGTGCACTCTCTGGACTCACTGCACTTCATCCCCAGTGGTGCCAGTGCACTCTCTGGACTCACTGCATTGCATCCCCAGTGGTGCCAGTGCACTCTCTGGACTCACTGCACTGCATCCCCAGTGGTGTCACTGCACTCTCTGGACTCATTGCACTGCATCCCCAGTGGTGCCAGTGCACTCTTTCGAGTCACTGCAGTGCATCCCCAGTTGTGCCAGTGCACTCTCTGGACTCACTGCACTGCATCCCCAGTGGTGCCAGTGCACTCTCTGGAATCACTGCAGTGCATCCCCAGTGGTGCCAGTGCACTCTCTGGACTCATTGCACTGCATCCCCAGTGGTGCCAGAGCACTCTCTGGACTCACTGCACTGCATCCCCAGTGGTGCCACTGCACTCTCTGGACTCACTGCACTGCATCACCATTGGTGCCAGTGCACTCTCCGGACTCACTGCAGTGCATCCCCAGTGGTGCCAGTGCACTCTTTTGAGTCACTGCAGTGCATCCCCAGTGGTGCCAGTGCACTCTCTGGACTCACTGCAGTGCATCCCCAGTGGTGCCAGTGCACTCTCTGGACTCACTGCAGTGCATCCCCAGTGGTGCCAGTGCACTCTCTGGACTCACTGCACTGCATCCCCAGTGGTGCCAGTGCACTCTCTGGAGTCGCAGCACTGCATCAACAGTGGTGCCTCTGCACTCTCTGGAGTCACTGCACTGCATCCCCAGTGCTGCCAGTGCACTCTCTGGACTCACTGCAGTGCATCGCCAGTGGTGCCAGTGCACTCTCTGGACACACTGCACTGCATCACCAGTGGTGCCAGTGCACTCTCTGGACTCACTGCACTGCATTACCAGTGGTGCCAGTGCGCTCTCTGGAGACACTGCAGTGCATCTCCTCTGGTGCCAGTGCACTCTCTGGACTCACTGCAGTGCATCCCCAGTGGTGCCAGTGTACTCTCTGGACTCACGGCACTGCATCCCCAGTGGTGCCAGTGCAGTCTCTGGAGTCACTGTAGTGCATCCCCAGTGTTGCCAGGGCACTCTCTGTACTCACTGCAGTGCATCCCCAGTGGTGCCAGTGCACTCTCTGGACTCACTGCACTGCATCCCCAGTGGTGCCAGTGCACTCTCTGGACTCACTGCACTGCAGCCCCTGAGGAGCCAGTGCACTCTCTGGACTCACTGCAGTGCATCCCCAGTGGTGCCAGTGCACTCTCTGGACTCACTGCAGTGCATCCCTAGTGGTGCCAGTGCACTCTCTGGACTCACTGAAGTGCATCCCCAGTGGTGCCAGTGCACTCTCTGGACTCACTGCACTGCATCTCCAGTGGTGCCATTGCACTCTCTGGACTCACTGCACTGCATTCCCAGTGGTGCCAGTGCACTCTCTGGACTCACTGCAGTGCATCCCCAGTGGTGCCAGTGCACTCTCTGGACTCACTGCACTGCATTACCAGTGGTGCCAGTGCGCTCTCTGGAGACACTGCAGTGCATCTCCTCTGGTGCCAGTGCACTCTCTGGACTCACTGCAGTGCATCCCCAGTGGTGCCAGTGTACTCTCTGGAATCACGACACTGCATCCCCAGTGGTGCCAGTGCAGTCTCTGGAGTCACTGTAGTGCATCCCCAGTGTTGCCAGTGCACTCTCTGGACTCACTGCACTGCATCCCCAGTGGTGCCAGTGCACTCTCTGGACTCACTGCAGTGAATCCCCTGTGGTGCCAGTGCACTCTCTGGACTCACTGCACTGCATCCCCAGTGGTGCCAGTGCACTCTCTGGACTCACTGCAGTGCAGCCCCTGAGGTGCCAGTGCACTCTCTGGACTCACTGCAGTGCATCCCCAGTGGTGCCAGTGCACTCTCTGGACTCACTGCAGTGCATCCCCAGTGGTGCCAGTGCACTCTCTGGACTCACTGCACTAAAGGCCCAGTGGTGCCAGAGCACTCTCTGGACTAATTGCACTGCATCCCCAGTGGTGCCAGGGCACTCTCCGGACTCACTGCAGTGCATCCGCAGTGGTGCCACTGCACTCTTTCGAGTCACTGCACTGCATCCCCAAGGTGCCAGTGCACTTTCTGGACTCACTGCAGTGCATCCCCAAGGTGCCAGTGCACTCTCTGGACTCACTGCACTGCATCCCCACTGGTGCCACTGCACTGTCTGGACTCACTGCAGTGCAGCCCCTGAGGTGCCAGTGCCCTCTTTGTACTCACTGCAGTGCACATCCAGTGGTGCCAGTGCACTCTCTGGACTCACTGCACTGCATCCCCAGTGGTGCCAGTGCACTCTCTGGACTCACTGCACTGCATCCCCAGTGGAGCCAGTGCACTCTCTGGACTAACTGCATTGCATCCCCAGTGGTGCCAGTGCACTCTCTGGAATCACTGCAGTGCATCCCCTGTGGTGCCATTGCACTCTCTGGACTCACTGCAGTGCATCCCCAGTGGTGCCAGTGCACTCTCTGGACACACTGCACTGCATCACCAGTGGTGCCAGTGCACTCTCTGGACTCACTGCACTTCATCCCCAGTGGTGCCAGTGCACTCTCTGGACTCACTGCAGTGCATCCCCAGTGGTGCCAGTGCACTCTGGACTCACTGCAGTGCATCCCTAGTGTTGCCAGTGCACTCTCTGGACTCACTGAACTGCATCCCCAGTGGTGCCAGTGCACTCTCTGGACTCACTGCACTGCATCCCCAGTGGAGCCAGTGCACTCTCTGGACTAACTGCATCGCATCACCAGTGGTGCCAGTGCACTCTCTGGACTAACTGCATTGCATCCCCACTGGTGCCAGGGCACTCTCCGGACTCACTGCAGTGCATCCGCAGTGGTGCCACTGCACTCTTTCGAGTCACTGCACTGCATCCCCAGTGGTGCCAGTGCAGTCTCTGGAGTCACTGTAGTGCATCCCCAGTGTTGCCAGTGCACTCTCTGGACTCACTGCAGTGCATCCCCAGTGGTGCCAGTGCACTCTCTGGACTCACTGCACTAAAGCCCCAGTGGAGCCAGAGCACTCTCTGGACTAATTGCACTGCATCCCCAGTGGTGCCAGGGCACTCTCTGTACTCACTGCAGTGCATCCGCAGTGGTGCCACTGCACTCTTTCGAGTCACTGCACTGCATACCCAAGGTGCCAGTGCACTCTCTGGACTCACTGCACTGCATCCCCACTGGTGCCTCTGCACTGTCTGGACTCACTTCAGTGCAGCCCCTGAGGTGCCAGTGCCCTCTTTGTACTCACTGCAGTGCATCTCCAGTGGTGCCAGTGCACTCTCTGGACTCACTGCAGTGCATCCCCACTGGTGCCAGTGCACTCTCTGGACACACTGCACTGCATCCCCAGTGGTGCCAGTGCACTCTCTGGAATCACTGCAGTGCATCCCCAGTGGTGCCATTGCACTCTCTGGACTCACTGCAGTGCATCCCCACTGGAGCCAGTGCACTCTCTGGACTAACTGCATTGCATCCCCAGTGGTGCCAGTGCACTCTCTGGGCTCACTGCAGTGCATACCCAGTGGTGCTAGGGCACTCTCCGGACTCACTGCAGTGCATCAGCAGTGATGCCAGTGCACTATTTCGAGTCACTGCACTGCATCCCCAAGGTGCTAGTGCACTTTCTGGACTCACTGCAGTGCATCCCCAAGGTGCCAGTGCACTCTCTGGACTCACTGCACTGCATCCCCAGTGTTGCCAGTGCACTCTCTGGACTCACTGCGGAGCATCCCCAGTGTGCCAGTGCACTCTCTGGACTCACTGCATTGCATCCCCAGTGGTGCCAGTGCACTCTCTGTAGTCACTGCGCTGCATCCCCAGTGGTGACAGTGCACTCCCTGGACTCACTGCAGTGCATCTCCAGTGGTGCCAGTGCACTCTCTGGACTCACTGCAGTGCATCCCCACTGGTGCCAGTGCACTCTCTGGACACACTGCACTGCATCCCCAGTGGTGCCAGTGCACTCTCTGGAATCACTGCAGTGCATCACATGTGGTGCCAATGCACTCTCTGGACTCACTGCAGTGCATCCCCAGTGGTGCCAGTGCACTCTCTGGGCTCACTGCAGTGCATACCCAGTGGTGCTAGGGCACTCTCCGGACTCACTGCAGTGCATCAGCAGTGATGCCAGTGCACTATTTCGAGTCACTGCACTGCATCCCCAAGGTGCTAGTGCACTTTCTGGACTCACTGCAGTGCATCCCCAAGGTGCCAGTGCACTCTCTGGACTCACTGCACTGCATCCCCAGTGGTGCCAGTGCACAATCTGCAGTCACTGCAGTGTATCCCCAGTGGTGCCAGTGCACTCTCTGGGCTCACTGCAGTGCATACCCAGTGGTGCTAGGGCACTCTCCGGACTCACTGCAGTGCATCAGCAGTGATGCCAGTGCACTATTTCGAGTCACTGCACTGCATCCCCAAGGTGCTAGTGCACTTTCTGGACTCACTGCAGTGCATCCCCAAGGTGCCAGTGCACTTTCTGGACTCACTGCACTGCATCCCCAGTGGTGCCAGTGCGCTCTCTGGAGACACTGCAGTGCATCCCCAGTGATGCCAGTATACTCTCTGGACTCACGGCACTGCATCACCTGTGGTGCCAGTGCAGTCTCTGGTGTCACTGCACTGCATCCCCAGTGGTGCCAGTGTAGTCTCTGGACTCACTGAACTGCATCCCCAGTGGTGCCAGTGCACTCTCTGGACTCACTGCACTGCATCCCCAGTGGTGCCAGTGCACTCTCTGGACTCACTGCAGTGCATCCCCAGTGGTGCCAGGGCACTCTCTGCAGACAATGCAGTGCATCCCCAAAGGTGACAGTGCACTCTCTGGCTTCACTGTACTGTTCGAGCCGCGGCAGCCGCTCCAGCCGCGTTAGCCCCTCCAGCCTCGGCAACCGCTCCATCCGCGGCATACGCGGCAGCCGCTCCAGCCTCTCCAGCCGCGGCAGCCGCACCAACCGCGGTAGCCGCTCCAGCCGCGGCAGCCGCTCCACTCGGTAGCGGCTTTCGCGGCTGCCGCGGCTGGAGCGGCTGCCGCGGCTGGAGCGGCTGCGGCGGCTGGAGCGTCTAGAGCGTCTGCCGCGGCTGGAGGGGCTACCGCGGCTGGAGCGGCTGAGGCGGCTGGAGCGGATGCCGCGGTTGGAGCAGTGCAGTGAGTCCACAGAGTGCACTGGCACCACCAGGGATTCAGATACATTCTCACTGCAGTGAGATCCCCAGTAGTGCCAGTGCACTCTCTGGACTCACTGCACTGCATCCCCAGTGGTGCCAGTGCACTCTCTGGACTCACTGCACTGCATCGCCAGTGGTGCCAGTGCGCTCTCTGGACTCACTGCACTGCATCCCAAGTGGTGCCAGTGCACAATCAGGACTCACTGCAGTGCAACACCAGTGGTGCCAGTGTACTCTCTGGACTCACTGCACTGCAACCCCAGTGGTGCCTGTGCAGTCTCTGGACTCAGTACATTGCATCCCCAGTGGAGCAAGTGCAATCTCTGCACTCAGTGCAGTGCATCTCCAGTGGTGCCAGTGCACTCTCTGGACCCACTGCAGTACACCCCCAGTGGTGCCAGTGCACTCTCTGGACTCACTGCAATGCATCCACATTGGTGCCAGTGCACTCTCTGGACTCACTGCACTGCATCCCCAGTGGTGCCAGTGCGCTCTCTGGAGACACTGCAGTGCATCCCCAGTGATGCCAGTATACTCTCTGGACTCACGGCACTGCATCACCTGTGGTGCCAGTGCAGTCTCTGGTGTCACTGCACTGCATCCCCAGTGGTGCCAGTGTAGTCTCTGGACTCACTGCACTGCATCCCCAGTGGTGCCAGTGCACTCTCTGAACTCACTGCACTGCATCCCCAGTGGTGCCAGTGCACTCTCTGGACTCACTGCAGTGCATCCCCAGTGGTGCCAGGGCACTCTCTGCAGACAATGCAGTGCATCCCCAAAGGTGACAGTGCACTCTCTGGCTTCACTGTACTGTTCGAGCCTCGGCAACCGCTCCAGCCGCGGCATACGCGTCAGCCGCTCCAGCCGCGGAGCCGCACCAACCGCGGTAGCCGCTCCAGCCGCGGCAGCCGCTCCACTCGGTAGCGGCTTTCGCGGCTGCCGCGGCTGGAGCGGCTGCCGCGGCTGGAGCGGCTGCGGCGGCTGGAGCGTCTAGAGCGTCTGCCGCGGCTGGAGGGGCTACCGCGGCTGGAGCGGCTGAGGCGGCTGGAGCGGATGCCGCGGTTGGAGCAGTGCAGTGAGTCCACAGAGTGCACTGGCACCACCAGGGATTCAGATACATTCTCACTGCAGTGAGATCCCCAGTAGTGCCAGTGCACTCTCTGGACTCACTGCACTGCATCCCCATTGCTGACAGTGCCGTCTCTGGACTCAGTGCACTGCATCCCCAGTGGTGCCAGTTCACTCTCTGGACTCACTGCACTGCATCCCCATTGCTGACAGTGCCCTCTCTGGACTCAGTGCACAGCATCCCCAGTGGTGCCAGTGCACTCTCTGCACTCACTGCACTGCATCCCCAGTGGTGCCATCTCACTCTCTGGACTCACTCCAGTGCATCCCAATGGTGCCAGTGCACTCTCTGGACTAACTGAACTGCATCCCCAGTGGTGCCAGTGCACTCTCTGGACTCACTGCAGTGCATCCCAATGGTGCCAGTGCACTCTCTGCACTCACTGCATTGCATCCCCAGTGGTGCCAGTGCACTCTCTGGAATCACTGCAGTGCATCCCCAGTGGTGCCAGTGCACTCTCTGGAGTCACTGCAGTGTATCCCCAGTGGTGCCAGTGCACTCTCTGGACTCACTGAACTGCATCCCCAGTGGTGCCAGAGCACTCTCTGGACTCACTGCATTGCATCCCCAGTGCTGCCAGTGCACTCTCTGGACTCACTGCACTGCATCGCCAGTGGTGCCAGTGCCCTCTCTGGACTCACTGCACTGCATCCCCAGTGGTGCCAGTGCACTCTCTGGACTCAGTGCACTGCATCCCCAGTGGTGCCAGTGCACTCTCTGGACTCACTGCAGTGCATCACCAGTGGTGCCAGTGCACACTCTGGACTCACTGCAGTGCGTCCCAAGTGGTGCCAGTGCACTCTCTGGACTCACTGCACTGCATCCCCAGTGGTGCCAGAGCACTCTCCGGAATCACTGCAGTGCATCCCCAGTGGTGCCAGTGCACTCTCTGGACTCACTGCAGTGCATCCCCAGTGGTGCCAGTGCACTCTCTGGACTCACGACAGTGCATCCCCAGTAGTGCCTGTGAAGTCTCTGGACTCACTGCAGTGCATCCCCAGTGGTGCCAGTGTACTCTCTGGGCTCACTGCAGTGCACCCCCACTGGTGCCAGTGCACTCTCTGGACTCACTGCACTGCATCCCCACTGGTGCCAGTGCACTCTCTGGACTCACCGCACTGCATCCCCAAGGTGCCAGTGCACTCTCTGGACTCAACTGCACTGCATCCCCAGTGCTGCCAGTGCACTCTCTGCACTCACTGAACTCCATCCCCAGTGGTGCCAGTGCACTCTTTCGAGTCACTGCAGTGCATCCCCAGTGGTGCCAGTGCACTCTCTGGACTCACTGCACTGCATCCCCAGTGGTGCCAGTGCACTCTCTGGAATCACTGCAGTGCACCCCCACTGGTGCCAGTGCACTCTCTGGACTCACTGCACTGCATCCCCAGTGGTGCCAGGGCACTCTCTGGACTCACTGCACTGCATCCCCAAGGTGCCAGTGCACTCTCTGGACTCAACTGCACTGCATCCCCAGTGCTGCCAGTGCACTCTCTGCACTCACTGAACTGCATCCCAAGTGGTGCCAGTGCACTCTCTGGACTCACTGCACTGCATCCCAAGTGGTGCCAGTGCACTCTCTGGACTCACTGCACTTCATCCCCAGTGGTGCCAGTGCACTCTCTGGACTCACTGCATTGCATCCCCAGTGGTGCCAGTGCACTCTCTGGACTCACTGCACTGCATACCCAGTGGTGTCACTGCACTCTCTGGACTCACTGCACTGCATCACCATTGGTGCCAGGGCACTCTCTGGACTCACTGCACTGCATCCCCAGTGGTGCCAGTGCACTCTTTCGAGTCACTGCAGTGCATCCCCAGTGGTGCCAGTGCACTCTCTGGACTCACTGCACTGCATCCCCAGTGGTGCCAGTGCACTCTCTGGAATCACTGCAGTGCATCCCCAGTGGTGCCAGAGCACTGTCTGGACTAATTGCACTGCATCCCCAGTGGTGCCAGGGCACTCTCCGGACTCACTGCAGTGCATCCGCAGTGGTGCCACTGCACTCTTTCGAGTCACTGCACTGCATACCCAAGGTGCCAGTGCACTCTCTGGACTCACTGCACTGCATCCCCACTGGTGCCTCTGCACTGTCTGGACTCACTGCAGTGCAGCCCCTGAGGTGCCAGTGCCCTCTTTGTACTCACTGCAGTGCATCTCCAGTGGTGCCAGTGCACTCTCTGGACTCACTGCAGTGCATCCCCACTGGTGCCAGTGCACTCTCTGGACACACTGCACTGCATCCCCAGTGGTGCCAGTGCACTCTCTGGAATCACTGCAGTGCATCCCATGTGGTGCCAGTGCACTCTCTGGACTCAGTGCACTGCATCCCCATTGCTGACAGTGCCGTCTCTGGACTCAGTGCACTGCATCCCCAGTGGTGCCAGTTCACTCTCTGGACTCACTGCAGTGCATCCCCAAAAGTGCCAGTGCACTCTCTGGACTCACTGCACTGCATCCCCATTGCTGACAGTGCCCTCTCTGGACTCAGTGCACTGCATCCCCAGTGGTGCCAGTGCACTCTCTGCACTCACTGCACTGCATCCCCAGTGGTGCCATCTCACTCTCTGGACTCACTGCAGTGCATCCCAATGGTGCCAGTGCACTCTCTGGACTCAGTGCACTGCATCCCCAGTGGTGCCAGTGCACTCTCTGGACTCACTGAAGTGCATTCCCTGTGGAGCCAGTGCTCTCTGTGGACTCACTGCACTGCATCCCCAGTGGTGCCAGTGCACTCTCTGGACTCACTGCACTGCATCCCCAAGGTGCCAGTGCACTCTCTGGACTCACTGCAGTGCATCCCCAGTGGTGCCAGTGCACTCTCTGGAGTCACTGCACTGCATCCCCAAGGTGCCAGTGCACTCTCTGGACTCACTGCACTGCATCCCCAGTGGTGCCAGTGCACTCTCTGGACTCACTGACTTGCATCCCCAGTGGTGCCATTGCACTCTCTGGACTCACTGCACTGCATTCCCAGTGGTGCCAGTGCACTCACTGGACTCACTGCAGTGCATCACAGGTGGTGCCAGTGCACTCTCTGGACTCACTGTACTGCATCACAGGTGGTGCCAGTGCACTCTCTGGACTCACGGCACTGCATCCCCAGTGGTGCCAGTGCACTCTCTGGACTCACTGCACTGCATCCCTGTGGTGCCAGTGCACTCTCTGGACTCACTGCACTGCATCCCCAGTGGTGCCAGTGCACTCTCTGGACTCACTGCACTGCATCGCCAGTGGTGCCAGTGCGCTCTCTGGACTCACTGCACTGCATCCCAAGTGGTGCCAGTGCACTCTCTGGACCCACTGCAGTGCATCCCCAGTGGTGCCAGTGCACTCTCTGGACCCACTGCAGTGCATCCCCACTGGTGCCAGTGCACTCTCTGGACTCACTGCAGTGCATCCCCAGTGGTGCCAGTGCACTCTCTGGACTCACTGCACTGCAACCCCAGTGGTGCCTGTGCAGTCTCTGGACTCAGTACATTGCATCCCCAGTGGTGCAAGTGCAGTCTCTGCACTCAGTGCAGTGCATCTCCAGTGGTGCCAGTGCACTCTCTGGACCCACTGCAGTACACCCCCAGTGGTGCCAGTGCACTCTCTGGACTCACTGCAATGCATCCACATTGATGCCAGTGCACTCTCTGGACTCACTGCACTGCATCCCCAGTGGTGCCAGTGCGCTCTCTGGAGACACTGCAGTGCATCCCCAGTGATGCCAGTATACTCTCTGGACTCACGGCACTGCATCACCTGTGGTGCCAGTGCAGTCTCTGGTGTCACTGCACTGCATCATCAGTGGTGCCAGTGTAGTCTCTGGACTCACTGAACTGCATCCCCAGTGGTGCCAGTGCACTCTCTGGACTCACTGCACTGCATCCCCAGTGGTGCCAGTGCACTCTCTGGACTCACTGCAGTGCATCCCCAGTGGTGCCAGGGCACTCTCTGCAGACAATGCAGTGCATCCCCAAAGGTGACAGTGCACTCTCTGGCTTCACTGTACTGTTCGAGCCGCGGCAGCCGCTCCAGCCGCGTTAGCCCCTCCAGCCTCGGCAACCGCTCCATCCGCGGCATACGCGTCAGCCGCTCCAGCCGCGGAGCCGCACCAACCGCGGTTGTCGCTCCAGCCGCGGCAGCCGCTCCACTCGGTAGCGGCTTTCGCGGCTGCCGCGGCTGGAGCGGCTGCCGCGGCTGGAGCGGCTGCGGCGGCTGGAGCGTCTAGAGCGTCTGCCGCGGCTGGAGGGGCTACCGCGGCTGGAGCGGCTGAGGCGGCTGGAGCGGATGCCGCGGTTGGAGCAGTGCAGTGAGTCCACAGAGTGCACTGGCACCACCAGGGATTCAGATACATTCTCACTGCAGTGAGATCCCCAGTAGTGCCAGTGCACTCTCTGGACTCACTGCACTGCATCCCCATTGCTGACAGTGCCGTCTCTGGACTCAGTGCACTGCATCCCCAGTGGTGCCAGTTCACTCTCTGGACTCACTGCAGTGCATCCCCAAAAGTGCCAGTGCACTCTCTGGACTCACTGCAGTGCATCCCCAGTGGTGCCATCTCACTCTCTGGACTCACTGCAGTGCATCCCAATGGTGCCAGTGCACTCTCTGGACTCACTGAACTGCATCCCCAGTGGTGCCAGTGCACTCTCTGGACTCACTGAAGTGCATCCCCAGTGGAGCCAGTGCTCTCTGTGGACTCACTGCACTGCATCCCCAGTGGTGCCAGTGCACTCTCTGGACTCACTGCACTGCATCCCCAAGGTGCCAGTGCACTCTCTGGACTCACTGCACTGCATCCCCAGTGGTGCCAGTGCACTCTCTGAACTCACTGCAGTGCATCCCCAGTGGTGCCACTGCACTCTCTGGACTCACTGCAGTGCATCCCCAGTGGCGCCAGTGCACTCTCTGGACTCACTGCACTGCATCCCAGTGGTGCCAGTGCACTCTCTGGACTCACTGCAGTGCATCCCCAGTGGTGCCAGTGCACTCTCTGGACTAACTGCACTGCATCCCAGTGGTGCCAGTGCACTCTCTGGACTCACTGCAGTGCATCCCCAGTGGCGCCATTGCACTCTCTGGACTCACTGCACTGCATCCCAGTGGTGCCAGTGCACTCTCTGGACTCAATGCACTCCATCCCCAGTGGGGCCACTGCACTCTCTGGACTCACTGCACTGCATCCCCAGTGGTGCCAGTGCACTCTCTGGACTCACTGCACTGCATCCCCAAGGTGCCAGTGCACTCTCTGGACTCACTGCAGTGCATCCCCAGTGGTGCCAGGGCACTCTCTGCAGACAATGCAGGGCATCCCCAAAGGTGACAGTGCACTCTCTGGACTCACTGTACTGCTCGAGCCGCGGCAACCGCTCCAGCCGCGGTAGCCACTCCAGCCTCGGCAGCCGCTCCAGCCGCTCCAGCCGCGGCAGCCGCGGCAGCCGGTCCAGCCGCGGTAGCCGCTCCATCCGCGGCATACGCGGCAGACGCTCCAGCCGCTCCAGCCGCGGCAGCCGCTCCAACCGCGGCAGGCGCTCCAGCCGCGGCAGCCGCTCCAGCCGCGGCAGCCGCTCCAGCCACGGCAGACGCGGCAGCCGCTCCAGCCGTGGCAGCCGCTGCACTCGGTAGCGGCTTTAGCGGCTGCCGCGGCTGGAGCGGCTGCCGCGGCTGCCGAGGCTGGAGCGGCTGCCGCGGCTGGAGCGACTGCGGCGGCTGGAGCGGATGCCGCGGCTGGAGCAGTGCAGTGAGTCCAGAGAGTCAACTGGCACCACTGGGGATGCAGTACAGTGAGTCCAGAGAGTGCACTGGCACCACTGGGGATGCTGTGCACTGAGTCCAGAGAGGGCACTGTCAGCAATGGGGATGCAGTGCAGTGAGTCCAGAGAGTGCACTGACACCACTGGGGATGCAGTGCAGTGAGACCAGAGACTTCACAGGCACCACTGGGGATGCAGTGCAGTGAGTCCAGAGAGTGCACTGGCACCACTGGGGATGCAGTGCACTGAGTCCAGAGAGGGCACTGTCAGCAATGGGGATGCAGTGCAGTGAGTCCAGAGAGTGCACTGACACCACTGGGGATGCAGTGCAGTGAGACCAGAGACTTCACAGGCACCACTGGGGATGCAGTGCAGTGAGTCCAGAGAGTGCACTGGCACCACTGGGGATGCAGTGCAGTGAGTGCAGAGAGTGCACTGGCACAAAAGGGAATGCACTGCAGTGAGTCCAGAGAGTGCACTGGCACCACTGGGGATGCAGTGCAGTGAGTCCAGAGAGTGCACTGGCACCACTGGGGATGCACTGCAGTGAGTCCAGAGAGTGCACTGGCACCACTGGGGATGCACCACGGCAAGTCCAGAGAGTGCACTGTCACCACTGGGGATGCAGTGCAGTGAGTCCATAGAGTGCACTGGCACCAATGGGGATGAAGTGCAGTGAGTCCAGAGAGTGCACTGGCACCACTGGGGATGCAGTGCAGTGAGTCCAGAGAGTGCACTGGTACCACTGGGGATGCAGTGCAGTGAGTCCAGAGAGTGCACTGGTACGATTGGGGATGCACTGCAGTGAGTCCAGAGAGTGCACTGGCACCACTGGGTATGCACTGCAGTGAGTCCAGAGAGTGCACTGGCACCACTGGGGATGCAATGCAGTGAGTCCAGAGAGTGCACTGGCACCACTGGGGATGCACTGCAGTGAGTCCAGGGAGTGCACAGGCACCACTGGGGATGCAGTACAGTTAGTCCAGAGAGTGCACTGGCACCACTGGGGATTCAGTTCAGTGAGTCCAGAGAGTGAACTGGCACCACTGGGGATGTAGTGCAGTGAGTCCAGAGAGTGCACTGGCACCTCTGGGGATGCACCCCGGTGACTCCAGAGAGTGCACTGGCACCACTGGGGATGCAGTGCAGTGAGTCCAGAGAGTGCACTGGCACCAATGGGGATGAAGTGCAGTGAGTCCAGAGAGTGCACTGGCACCACTGGGGATGCAGTGCAGTGAGTCCAGAGAGTGCACTGGTACCACAGGGGATGCAGTGCAGTGAGTCCAGAGAGTGCACTGGTACGATTGGGGATGCACTGCAGTGAGTCCAGAGAGTGCACTGGCACCACTGGGTATGCACTGCAGTGAGTCCAGAGAGTGCACTGGCACCACTGGGGATGCAATGCAGTGAGTCCAGAGAGTGCACTGGCACCACTGGGGATGCACTGCAGTGAGTCCAGGGAGTGCACTGGCACCACTGGGGATGCACTGCAGTGAGTCCAGAGAGTGCACTGGCACCACTGGGGATGCACTGCAGTGAGTCCAGAGAGTGCACTGGCACCACTGGGGATGCACTGCAGTGAGTCCAGAGTGTGCACTGGCACCACTGGGGATGCACTGCAGTGAGTCCAGAGAGTGCACTGGCACCACTGGGGATGCACTGCCGTGAGTGCAGAGAGTGCACTGGCAACACTGGGGATGCAGTGCAGTGAGTAAAGAGAGTGCACTGGCACCACTGGGGATGCACTGCAGTGAGTCCAGAGAGTGCAGTGGCACCACTGGGGATGCAGTCCACTGAGTCCAGAGAGTGCACTGGCACCACTGGGGATGCACTGCCGTGAGTCCAGAGAGTGCACTGGCACCACTGGGGATGCAGTGCAGTGAGTCCAGAGAGTGCACTGGCACCAACTGGAGCTGCACTGCTGTGAGTCCTGAGATTGCACTGGCACCACTGGGGATGCACTGCATTGAGTCCAGAGAGTGCACTGGCACCACTGGGGATGCACTGCAGTGAGTCCAGAGAGTGCACTGGCACAACTGGGGATGCAGTGCAGTGAGTCCAGAGAGTGCACTGGCACCACTGGGGATGCACTGCCGTGAGTCCAGAGAGTGCACTGGCACCACTGGGGATGCAGTGCAGTGAGTCCAGAGAGTGCACTGGCACCACTGGGGATGCAGTGCAGTGAGTCCAGAGAGTGCACTGGCACCACTGGGTATGCACTGCAGTGAGTCCAGAGAGTGCACTGGCACCACTGGGGATGCAATGCAGTGAGTCCAGAGAGTGCACTGGCACCACTGGGGATGCACTGCAGTGAGTCCAGGGAGTGCACAGGCACCACTGGGGATGCAGTACAGTTAGTCCAGAGAGTGCACTGGCACCACTGGGGATTCAGTTCAGTGAGTCCAGAGAGTGAACTGGCACCACTGGGGATGTAGTGCAGTGAGTCCAGAGAGTGCACTGGCACCTCTGGGGATGCACCCCGGTGACTCCAGAGAGTGCACTGGCACCACTGGGGATGCAGTGCAGTGAGTCCAGAGAGTGCACTGGCACCAATGGGGATGAAGTGCAGTGAGTCCAGAGAGTGCACTGGCACCACTGGGGATGCAGTGCAGTGAGTCCAGAGAGTGCACTGGTACCACAGGGGATGCAGTGCAGTGAGTCCAGAGAGTGCACTGGTACGATTGGGGATGCACTGCAGTGAGTCCAGAGAGTGCACTGGCACCACTGGGTATGCACTGCAGTGAGTCCAGAGAGTGCACTGGCACCACTGGGGATGCAATGCAGTGAGTCCAGAGAGTGCACTGGCACCACTGGGGATGCACTGCAGTGAGTCCAGGGAGTGCACTGGCACCACTGGGGATGCACTGCAGTGAGTCCAGAGAGTGCACTGGCACCACTGGGGATGCACTGCAGTGAGTCCAGAGAGTGCACTGGCACCACTGGGGATGCACTGCAGTGAGTCCAGAGTGTGCACTGGCACCACTGGGGATGCACTGCAGTGAGTCCAGAGAGTGCACTGGCACCACTGGGGATGCACTGCCGTGAGTGCAGAGAGTGCACTGGCAACACTGGGGATGCAGTGCAGTGAGTAAAGAGAGTGCACTGGCACCACTGGGGATGCACTGCAGTGAGTCCAGAGAGTGCAGTGGCACCACTGGGGATGCAGTCCACTGAGTCCAGAGAGTGCACTGGCACCACTGGGGATGCACTGCCGTGAGTCCAGAGAGTGCACTGGCACCACTGGGGATGCAGTGCAGTGAGTCCAGAGAGTGCACTGGCACCAACTGGAGCTGCACTGCTGTGAGTCCTGAGATTGCACTGGCACCACTGGGGATGCACTGCATTGAGTCCAGAGAGTGCACTGGCACCACTGGGGATGCACTGCAGTGAGTCCAGAGAGTGCACTGGCACAACTGGGGATGCAGTGCAGTGAGTCCAGAGAGTGCACTGGCACCACTGGGGATGCACTGCCGTGAGTCCAGAGAGTGCACTGGCACCACTGGGGATGCAGTGCAGTGAGTCCAGAGAGTGCACTGGCACCACTGGGGATGCAGTGCAGTGAGTCCAGAGAGTGCACTGGCACCACTGGGGATGCAGTGCAGTGAGTACAGAGAGTGCACTGGCACCACTGGGGATGCACTGCCGTGAGTCCAGAGAGTGCACTGGCACCATTGGGGATGCAGTGCAGTGAGTCCAGAGAGTGCACTGGCACCACTGTTGATGCAGTGCAGTGAGTGCAGAGAGTGCACTGGCAACACTGGGGATGCAGTGCAGTGAGTAAAGAGAGTGCACTGGCACCACTGGGGATGCAGTGCAGTGAGTCCAGAGAGTGCAGTGGCACCACTGGGGATGCACTGCAGTGAGTCCAGAGAGTGCACTGGCACCACTGGGGATGCACCCCGGTGAGTCCAGAGAGTGCAGTGGCACCACTGGGGATGCACCCCGGCAAGTCCATAGAGTGCACTGTCACCACTGGGGTTGCAGTGCAGTGAGTCCAGAGAGTGCACTGGCACCACTGGGGATGCACATCGGTGAGTCCAGAGAGTGCACTGGCACCACTGGGGATGCACATCGGTGAGTCCAGAGAGTGCACTGGGATCACAGGGGAAGCAGTGCAGTGAGTGCAGAGAGTGCACTGGCACCACTGGCGATGCAGTGCAGTGAGTCCAGAGAGTGCACTGGCACCACTGGAGATGCAGTGCAGTGAGTCCAGAGAGTGCAGTGGCACCACTGGGGATGCAGTGCAGTGAGTCCAAAGAGTGCACTGGCACCACTGGGGATGCACTGCAGTGAGTCCAGAGAGTGCACTGGCACCATTGGGGATGCAGTGCAGTGAGTCCAGAGAGTACAGTGGCACAACAGGGGATGCAGTGCAGTGAGTCCAGAGAGTGCACTGGCACCACTGGGGATGCACTGCAGTGAGTCCAGAGAGTGTACTGGCACCACTGGGGATGTAGTGCAGTGAGTCCAGAGAGGTCACTGGCACCACTGGGGATGCAGTGCAGTGAGTCCAGAGAGTGCACTGGCATCACTGGGGATGCAGTGCGGTGAGTCCAGAGTGCACTGGCACCACTGGGGATGCAGTGCAGTGAGTCAAGAGAGGTCACTGGCACCACTGGGGATGCACCCCGGTGAGTCCAGAGAGTGCACTGGCACCACTGGGGATGCACCCTGGCAAGTCCAGAGAGTGCACTGTCACCACGGGGGATGCACCTCGGTGAGTCCAGAGAGTGCACTGGCACCACTGGGGATGCACTGCAGTGAGTCCAGAGAGTGCACTGGCACCAGTGGGGATGCAGTGCAATGAGTCCAGAGAGTGCACTGGCACCACTGGGGATGCAGTGCAGTGAGACCACAGATTGCAGTGGCACCACTGGGAATGGAGTGCAGTGAGTCCAGAGAGTGCACTGGCACCACTGGGGATGCACTCGGGTGAGTCCAGAGAGTGCAATGGTACCACTGGGGATGCACCCCGGCAAGTCCAGAGAGTGCACTCTCTGGACTCACTGACGTGCATCCCCAGTGGTGCCATTGCACTCTCTGGACTCACTGCACTGCATTCCCAGTGGTGCCATTGCACTCCCTGGACTCACTGCAGTGCATCCCCAGTGGTGCCAGTGCACTCACTGGACTCACTGTACTGCATCACAGCTGGTGCCAGTGCACTCTCTGGACTCACTGCACTGCATCCCCAGTGGTGCCAGTGCACTCTCTGGACTCACTGCACTGCATCCCTGTGGTGCCAGTGCACTCTCTGGACTCACTGCACTGCATCCCCAGTGGTGCCAGTGCACTCTCTGGACTCACTGCACTGCATCGCCAGTGGTGCCAGTGCGCTCTCTGGACTCACTGCACTGCATCCCAAGTGGTGCCAGTGCACAATCAGGACTCACTGCAGTGCAACACCTGTGGTGCCAGTGTACTCTCTGGACTCACTGCACTGCAACCCCAGTGGTGCCTGTGCAGTCTCTGGACTCAGTACATTGCATCCCCAGTGGAGCAAGTGCAATCTCTGCACTCAGTGCAGTGCATCTCCAGTGGTGCCAGTGCACTCTCTGGACCCACTGCAGTACACCCCCAGTGGTGCCAGTGCACTCTCTGGACTCACTGCAATGCATCCACATTGGTGCCAGTGCACTCTCTGGACTCACTGCACTGCATCCCCAGTGGTGCCAGTGCGCTCTCTGGAGACACTGCAGTGCATCCCCAGTGATGCCAGTATACTCTCTGGACTCACGGCACTGCATCACCTGTGGTGCCAGTGCAGTCTCTGGTGTCACTGCACTGCATCCCCAGTGGTGCCAGTGTAGTCTCTGGACTCACTGCACTGCATCCCCAGTGGTGCCAGTGCACTCTCTGAACTCACTGCACTGCATCCCCAGTGGTGCCAGTGCACTCTCTGGACTCACTGCAGTGCATCCCCAGTGGTGCCAGGGCACTCTCTGCAGACAATGCAGTGCATCCCCAAAGGTGACAGTGCACTCTCTGGCTTCACTGTACTGTTCGAGCCTCGGCAACCGCTCCAGCCGCGGCATACGCGTCAGCCGCTCCAGCCGCGGAGCCGCACCAACCGCGGTAGCCGCTCCAGCCGCGGCAGCCGCTCCACTCGGTAGCGGCTTTCGCGGCTGCCGCGGCTGGAGCGGCTGCCGCGGCTGGAGCGGCTGCGGCGGCTGGAGCGTCTAGAGCGTCTGCCGCGGCTGGAGGGGCTACCGCGGCTGGAGCGGCTGAGGCGGCTGGAGCGGATGCCGCGGTTGGAGCAGTGCAGTGAGTCCACAGAGTGCACTGGCACCACCAGGGATTCAGATACATTCTCACTGCAGTGAGATCCCCAGTAGTGCCAGTGCACTCTCTGGACTCACTGCACTGCATCCCCATTGCTGACAGTGCCGTCTCTGGACTCAGTGCACTGCATCCCCAGTGGTGCCAGTTCACTCTCTGGACTCACTGCAGTGCATCCCCAAAAGTGCCAGTGCACTCTCTGGACTCACTGCACTGCATCCCCATTGCTGACAGTGCCCTCTCTGGACTCAGTGCACAGCATCCCCAGTGGTGCCAGTGCACTCTCTGCACTCACTGCACTGCATCCCCAGTGGTGCCATCTCACTCTCTGGACTCACTGCAGTGCATCCCAATGGTGCCAGTGCACTCTCTGGACTCACTGAACTGCATCCCCAGTGGTGCCAGTGCACTCTCTGGACTCACTGAAGTGCATCCCCAGTGGAGCCAGTGCTCTCTGTGGACTCACTGCACTGCATCCCCAGTGGTGCCAGTGCACTCTCTGGACTCACTGCACTGTATCCCCAAGGTGCCAGTGCACTCTCTGGACTCACTGCACTGCATTTCCAGTGGTGCCAGTGCACTCTCTGAACTCACTGCAGTGCATCCCCAGTGGTGCCAGTGCACTCTCTGGACTCACTGCAGTGCATCCCCAGTGGCGCCAGTGCACTCTCTGGACTCACTGCACTGCATCCCAGTGGTACCATTGCACTCTCTGGACTCACTGCAGTGCATCCCCAGTGGTGCCAGTGCACTCTCTGGACTAACTGCACTGTATCCCCAGTGGTGCCAGTGCACTCTCTGGACTCACTGCACTGCATCCCCAAGGTGCCAGTGCACTCTCTGGACTCACTGCAGTCCATCCCCAGTGGTGCCACTGCACTCTCTGGACTCACTGCAGTGCATCCCCAGTGGTGCCAGGGCACTCTCTGCAGACAATGCAGTGCATCCCCAAAGGTGACAGTGCACTCTCTGGACTCACTGTACTGCTCGAGCCGCGGCAACCGCTCCAGCCGCGGTAGCCACTCCAGCCTCGGCAGCCGCTCCAGCCGCTCCATCCGCGGCAGCCGCGGCAGCCGGTCCAGCCGCGGCAGCCGCTCCATCCGCGGCATACGCGGCAGACGCTCCAGCCGCTCCAGCCGCGGCAGCCGCTCCAACCGCGGCAGGCGCTCCAGCCGCGGCAGCCGCTCCAGCCACGGCAGACGCGGCAGCCGCTCCAGCCGTGGCAGCCGCTCCACTCGGTAGCGGCTTTAGCGGCTGCCGCGGCTGGAGCGGCTGCCGCGGCTGCCGAGGCTGGAGCGGCTGCCGCGGCTGGAGCGACTGCGTCGGCTGGAGCGGATGCCGCGGCTGGAGCAGTGCAGTGAGTCCAGAGAGTGCACTGGCACCACTGGGGATGCACTGCAGTGAGTCCAGAGAGTGTACTGGCACCACTGGGGATGTAGTGCAGTGAGTCCAGAGAGGTCACTGGCACCACTGGGGATGCAGTGCAGTGAGTCCAGAGAGTGCACTGGCATCACTGGGGATGCAGTGCGGTGAGTCCAGAGTGCACTGGCACCACTGGAGATGCAGTGCAGTGAGTCAAGAGAGGTCACTGGCACCACTGGGGATGCACCCCGGTGAGTCCAGAGAGTGCACTGGCACCACTGGGGATGCACCCTGGCAAGTCCAGAGAGTGCACTGTCACCACTGGGGATGCACCTCGGTGAGTCCAGAGAGTGCACTGGCACCACTGGGGATGCACTGCAGTGTGTCCAGAGAGTGCACTGGCACCAGTAGGGATGCAGTGCAATGAGTCCAGAGAGTGCACTGGCACCACTGGGGATGCAGTGCAGTGAGACCACAGATTGCAGTGGCACCACTGGGAATGGAGTGCAGTGAGTCCAGAGAGTGCACTGGCACCACTGGGGATGCACTCGGGTGAGTCCAGAGAGTGCACTGGTACCACTGGGGATGCACCCCGGCAAGTCCAGAGAGTGCACTCTCTGGACTCACTGACGTGCATCCCCAGTGGTGCCATTGCACTCTCTGGACTCACTGCACTGCATTCCCAGTGGTGCCATTGCACTCCCTGGACTCACTGCAGTGCATCCCCAGTGGTGCCAGTGCACTCACTGGACTCACTGTACTGCATCACAGCTGGTGCCAGTGCACTCTCTGGACTCACTGCACTGCATCCCCAGTGGTGCCAGTGCACTCTCTGGACTCACTGCACTGCATCCCTGTGGTGCCAGTGCACTCTCTGGACTCACTGCACTGCATCCCCAGTGGTGCCAGTGCACTCTCTGGACTCACTGCACTGCATCGCCAGTGGTGCCAGTGCGCTCTCTGGACTCACTGCACTGCATCCCAAGTGGTGCCAGTGCACAATCAGGACTCACTGCAGTGCAACACCAGTGGTGCCAGTGTACTCTCTGGACTCACTGCACTGCAACCCCAGTGGTGCCTGTGCAGTCTCTGGACTCAGTACATTGCATCCCCAGTGGAGCAAGTGCAATCTCTGCACTCAGTGCAGTGCATCTCCAGTGGTGCCAGTGCACTCTCTGGACCCACTGCAGTACACCCCCAGTGGTGCCAGTGCACTCTCTGGACTCACTGCAATGCATCCACATTGGTGCCAGTGCACTCTCTGGACTCACTGCACTGCATCCCCAGTGGTGCCAGTGCGCTCTCTGGAGACACTGCAGTGCATCCCCAGTGATGCCAGTATACTCTCTGGACTCACGGCACAGCATCACCTGTGGTGCCAGTGCAGTCTCTGGTGTCACTGCACTGCATCCCCAGTGGTGCCAATGCACTCTCTGGACTCACTGCAGTGCATCCCCAGTGGTGCCAGTGCACTCTGTGGACTCACTGCACTGCTCCAACCGCGGCATCCGCTCCAGCCGCCTCAGCCGCGCCAGCCGCGGTAGCCCCTCCAGCCGCGGCAGACGCTCTAGACGCTCCAGCCGCCGCAGCCGCTCCAGCCGCGGCAGCCGCTCCAGCCGCGGCAGCCGCGAAAGCCGCTACCGAGTGGAGCGGCTGCCGCGGCTGGAGCGGCTACCGCGGTTGGTGCGGCTCCGCGGCTGGAGCGGCTGACGCGTATGCCGCGGCTGGAGCGGTTGCCGAGGCTCGAACAGTACAGTGAAGCCAGAGAGTGCACTGTCACCTTTGGGGATGCACTGCATTGTCTGCAGAGAGTGCCCTGGCACCACTGGGGATGCACTGCAGTGAGTCCAGAGAGTGCATTGGCACCACTGGGGATGCAGTGCAGTGAGTCCAGAGAGTGCACTGGCACCACTGGGGATGCAGTGCAGTGAGTCCAGAGAGGGCACTGTCAGCAATGGGGATGCAGTGCAGTGAGTCCAGAGAGTGCACTGACACCACTGGGGATGCAGTGCAGTGAGACCAGAGACTTCACAGGCACCACTGGGGATGCAGTGCAGTGAGTCCAGAGAGTGCACTGGCACCACTGGGGATGCAGTGCAGTGAGTGCAGAGAGTGCACTGGCACAAAAGGGAATGCACTGCAGTGAGTCCAGAGAGTGCACTGGCACCACTGGGGATGCAGTGCAGTGACTCCAGAGAGTGCACTGGCACTTCTGGGTATGCACTGCAGTGAGTCCAGAGAGTGCACTGGCACCACTGGGGATGCAGTCCACTGAGTCCAGAGAGTACACTGGCACCACTGGGGATGCAGTGCAGTGAGTCCAGAGAGTGCACTGTCAGCACTGGGGATGCACTGCAGTGAGTCCAGAGAGTGCACTGGCACCAACTGGAGCTGCACTGCTGTGAGTCCTGAGATTGCACTGGCACCACTGGGGATGCACTGCAGTGAGTCCAGAGACTTCACAGGCACCACTGGGGATGCAGTACAGTGAGTCCAGAGAGTGCACTGGCACCACTGGGGATTCAGTTCAGTGAGTCCAGAGAGTGAACTGGCACCACTGGGGATGCACCCCGGTGACTCCAGAGAGTGCACTGGCACCACTGGGGATGCACCACGGCAAGTCCAGAGAGTGCACTGTCACCACTGGGGATGCAGTGCAGTGAGTCCAGAGAGTGCACTGGCACCAATGGGGATGAAGTGCAGTGAGTCCAGAGAGTGCACTGGCACCACTGGGGATGCAGTGCAGTGAGTCCAGAGAGTGCACTGGTACCACTGGGGATGCAGTGCAGTGAGTCCAGAGAGTGCACTGGTACGATTGGGGATGCACTGCAGTGAGTCCAGAGAGTGCACTGGCACCACTGGGGATGCACTGCAGTGAGTCCAGAGAGTGCACTGGCACCACTGGGGATGCAATGCAGTGAGTCCAGAGAGTGCACTGGCACCACTGGGGATGCACTGCAGTGAGTCCAGGGAGTGCACTGGCACCACTGGGGATGCACTGCAGTGACTCCAGAGAGTGCACTGGCACCACTGGGGATGCACTGCAGTGAGTCCAGATGTTAGCCTAGCAACCACATAATCACCAAGTGATTATATGAAGGTGCTTTATTCAGCGCTGGAAGCCGGGGCAGGTGCCCAAATCTGGCTTCAAGTCCCGTTACTTCCCAGCCATTATTTATACATACAATATTGCGTCAGGTATACATATTCATTACAGGTTGCAACAGCAGCCTCGCTTTTCATTCTAATTAGCTCCCCTCCCCTTTGCACATGCGTGGCGCACTCTGGTGGTCGTCCAGGTGGTCGTGCAGATGAAGTAAGGAGTCTTCCTCTCCGCTAAACTTTTCACCTTTCTTACTCGACACATGCTCCCTCCGCTTCTTGGTTCTGCTTCAACTCATTTCATCATTTCCAGGCCCTTATCCAAGGTCAGGTTGTACCTGTTCCCTCCCAAGGTTCCCCTTCAATGATTCTTTTGATTGTTCAATGTACTCCCTAAGTATCCAGTATACATAGATTAATTGATAATGTAAGTACATTTGGCAATGCTTAATTATACTGTAGGTCCCATTACCTAAGAGACATTAGTAAAACATCCATTCGATTCTCCCCAACACTAACACAGAGACTGCACTGGCTCCACTGGGGATGCACCCCGGCAAGTCCAGAGAGTGCACTGGCACCACTGGGGATGCAGTGCAGTGAGTCCAGAGAGTGCACTGGCACCACTGGGGATGCAGTGCCGTGAGTCCAGAGAGTGCACTGGCACCACTGGGGATGCACTGCAGTGAGTCCAGAGAGTGCACTGGCACCACTGGGGATGCAGTGCAGTGAGTCCAGAGTGTGCACTGGCACCACTGGGGATGCAGTGCAGTGAGTCCAGAGAGTGCACTGGCACCAGTGGGGATGCAGTGCAGTGAGTGCAGAGAGTGCACTGGCACCACTGGGGATGCACTGCAGTGAGTCCAGAGAGTGCAGTGGCACCACTGGAGATGCAGTCCACTGAGTCCAGAGAGTACACTGGCACCACTGGGGATGCAGTGCAGTGAGTCCAGAGAGTGCACTGTCAGCACTGGGGATGCAGTGCAGTGAGTCCAGAGAGTGCACTGGCACCAACTGGAGCTGCACTGCTGTGAGTCCTGAGATTGCACTGGCACCACTGGGGATGCACTGCAGTGAGTCCAGAGACTTCACAGGCACCACTGGGGATGCAGTACAGTGAGTCCAGAGAGTGCACTGGCACCACTGGGGATTCAGTTCAGTGAGTCCAGAGAGTGAACTGGCACCACTGGGGATGTAGTGCAGTGAGTCCAGAGAGTGCACTGGCACCTCTGGGGATGCACCCCGGTGACTCCAGAGAGTGCACTGGCACCACTGGGGATGCACCACGGCAAGTCCAGAGAGTGCACTGTCACCACTGGGGATGCAGTGCAGTGAGTCCAGAGAGTGCACTGGCACCACTGGGGATGCACTGCAGTGAGTCCAGAGAGTGCACTGGCACCACTGGGGATGCAGTGCAGTGAGTCCAGAGAGTGCACTGGCACCACTGGGGATGCAGTGCAGTGAGTCCAGAGAGTGCACTGGCACCACTGGGGATGCACTGCCGTGAGTCCAGAGAGTGCACTGGCACCACTGGGGATGCACTGCAGTGAGTCCAGAGAGTGCACTGGCACCACTGGGGATGCAGTGCAGTGAGTCCAGAGAGTGCACTGGCACCACTGGGGATGCAGTGCAGTGAGTCCAGAGAGTGCACTGGCACCACTGGGGATGCACTGCCGTGAGTCCAGAGAGTGCACTGGCACCACTGGGGATGCACTGCAGTGAGTCCAGAGAGTGCACTGGCACCACTGGAAATGCAGTGCAGTGAGTCCAGAGAGTGCACTGGCACCACTGGGGATGCAGTGCAGTGAGTCCAGAGAGTGCACTGGCACCACTGGGGATGCAGTGCAGTGAGTCCAGAGAGTGCACTGGCACCACTGGGGATGCACTGCAGTGAGTCCAGAGAGTGCACTGGCACCACTGGGGATGCACTGCAGTGAGTCCAGAGTGTGCACTGGCACCACTGGGGATGCACTGCAGTGAGTCCAGAGAGTGCACTGGCACCACTGGGGATGCACTGCCGTGAGTCCAGAGAGTGCACTGGCACCACTGGGGATGCACTGCAGTGAGTCCAGAGAGTGCACTGGCACCACTGGGGATGCAGTGCAGTGAGTCCAGAGTGTGCACTGGCACCACTGGGGATGCAGTGCAGTGAGTCCAGAGAGTGCACTGTCAGCACTGGGAATGCAGTGCAGTGAGTGCAGAGAGTGCACTGGCAACACTGGGGATGCAGTGCAGTGAGTAAAGAGAGTGCACTGGCACCACTGGGGATGCACGGCAGTGAGTCCAGAGAGTGCACTGGCACCACTGGGGATTCAGTTCAGTGAGTCCAGAGAGTGAACTGGCACCACTGGGGATGTAGTGCAGTGAGTCCAGAGAGTGCACTGGCACCTCTGGGGATGCACCCCGGTGACTCCAGAGAGTGCACTGGCACCACTGGGGATGCACCACGGCAAGTCCAGAGAGTGCACTGTCACCACTGGGGATGCAGTGCAGTGAGTCCAGAGAGTGCACTGGCACCACTGGGGATGCACTGCAGTGAGTCCAGAGAGTGCACTGGCACCACTGGGGATGCAGTGCAGTGAGTCCAGAGAGTGCACTGGCACCACTGGGGATGCAGTGCAGTGAGTCCAGAGAGTGCACTGGCACCACTGGGGATGCAGTGCAGTGAGTCCAGAGAGTGCACTGGCACCACTGGGGATGCACTGCAGTGAGTCCAGAGAGTGCACTGGCACCACTGGGGATGCAGTGCAGTGAGTCCAGAGAGTGCACTGGCACCACTGGGGATGCAGTGCAGTGAGTCCAGAGAGTGCACTGGCACCACTGGGGATGCACTGCCGTGAGTCCAGAGAGTGCACTGGCACCACTGGGGATGCACTGCAGTGAGTCCAGAGAGTGCACTGGCACCACTGGAAATGCAGTGCAGTGAGTCCAGAGAGTGCACTGGCACCACTGGGGATGCAGTGCAGTGAGTCCAGAGAGTGCACTGGCACCACTGGGGATGCAGTGCAGTGAGTCCAGAGAGTGCACTGGCACCACTGGGGATGCACTGCAGTGAGTCCAGAGAGTGCACTGGCACCACTGGGGATGCACTGCAGTGAGTCCAGAGTGTGCACTGGCACCACTGGGGATGCACTGCAGTGAGTCCAGAGAGTGCACTGGCACCACTGGGGATGCACTGCCGTGAGTCCAGAGAGTGCACTGGCACCACTGGGGATGCACTGCAGTGAGTCCAGAGAGTGCACTGGCACCACTGGGGATGCAGTGCAGTGAGTCCAGAGAGTGCACTGTCAGCACTGGGAATGCAGTGCAGTGAGTGCAGAGAGTGCACTGGCAACACTGGGGATGCAGTGCAGTGAGTAAAGAGAGTGCACTGTCACCACTGGGGATGCACGGCAGTGAGTCCAGAGAGTGCAGTGGCACCACTGGGGATGCAGTCCACTGAGTCCAGAGAGTACACTGGCACCACTGGGGATGCAGTGCAGTGAGTCCAGAGAGTGCACTGTCAGCACTGGGGATGCAGTGCAGTGAGTCCAGAGAGTGCACTGGCACCAACTGGAGCTGCACTGCTGTGACTCCTGAGATTGCACTGGCACCACTGGGAATGCACTGCAGTGAGTCCAGAGAGTGCACTGGCACCACTGGGGATGCAGTGCAGTGAGTCCAGAGAGTGCACTGGCACCACTGGGGATGCACTGCCGTGAGTCCAGAGAGTGCACTGGCAACACTGGGGATGCAGTGCAGTGAGTCCAGAGAGTGCACTGGCACCAACTGGAGCTGCACTGCTGTGAGTCCTGAGATTGCACTGGCACCACTGGGGATGCACTGCAGTGAGTCCAGAGAGTGCACTGGCACCACTGGGGATGCACTGCAGTGAGTCCAGAGAGTGCACTGGCACAACTGGGGATGCAGTGCAGTGAGTCCAGAGAGTGCACTGGCACCACTGGGGATGCAGTGCAGTGAGTCCAGAGAGTGCACTGGCACCACTGGGGATGCACTGCCGTGAGTCCAGAGAGTGCACTGGCACCACTGGGGATGCAGTGCAGTGAGTCCAGAGAGTGCACTGGCACCACTGGGGATGCAGTGCAGTGAGTCCAGAGAGTGCACTGGCACCACTGGGGATGCAGTGCAGTGAGTCCAGAGAGTGCACTGGCACCACTGGGGATGCACTGCCGTGAGTCCAGAGAGTGCACTGGCACCACTGGGGATGCACTGCAGTGAGTCCAGAGAGTGCACTGGCACCACTGGGGATGCAGTGCAGTGAGTCCAGAGTGTGCACTGGCACCACTGGGGATGCAGTGCAGTGAGTCCAGAGAGTGCACTGGCACCACTGGGGATGCACTGCCGTGAGTCCAGAGAGTGCACTGGCACAATTGGGGATGCACTGCAGTGAGTCCAGAGAGTGCACTGGCACCACTGGGGATGCAGTGCAGTGAGTCCAGAGAGTGCACTGGCACCACTGTTGATGCAGTGCAGTGAGTGCAGAGAGTGCACCGGCAACACTGGGGATGCAGTGCAGTGAGTAAAGAGAGTGCACTGGCACCACTGGGGATGCAGTGCAGTGAGTCCAGAGAGTGCAGTGGCACCACAGGGGATGCAGTGCAGTGAATCCAGAGAGTGCACTGGCACCACTGGGGATGCAGTGCAGTGAGTCCAGAGAGTGTACTGGCACCACTGGGGATGCAGTGCAGTGAGTCCAGAGAGTGCACTGGCATCACTGGGGATGCAGTGCGGTGAGTCCAGAGAGTACAGTGGCACAACTGGGGATGCAGTGCAGTGAGTCCAGAGAGTGCACTGGCACCACTGTTGATGCAGTGCAGTGAGTGCAGAGAGTGCACTGGCACCATTGGGGATGCACTGCAGTGAGTCCAGAGAGTGTACTGGCACCACTGGGGATGCAGTGCAGTGAGTCCAGAGAGTACAGTGGCACAACTGGGGATGCAGTGCAGTGAGTCCAGAGAGTGCACTGGCACCACTGGGGATGCACTGCAGTGAGTCCAGAGAGTGTACTGGCACCACTGGGGATGTAGTGCAGTGAGTCCAGAGAGTGCACTGGCATCACTGGGGATGCAGTGCGGTGAGTCCAGAGTGCACTGGCACCACTGGGGATGCAGTGCAGTGAGTCAAGAGAGGTCACTGGCACCACTGGGGATGCACCCTGGCAAGTCCAGAGAGTGCACTGTCACCACTGGGGATGCAGTGCAGTGAGTCCAGAGAGTGCACTGGCACCACTGGGGATGCAGTGCAGTGAGTCCAGAGAGTGCACTGGTACCACTGGGGACGCACCTCGGTGAGTCCAGAGAGTGCACTGGCACCACTGGGGATGCACTGCAGTGAGTCCAGAGAGTGCACTGGCACTACTGGGGATGCAGTGCAATGAGTCCAGAGAGTTCACTGGCACCACTGGGGATGCAGTGCAGTGAGACCACAGATTGCAGTGGCACCACTGGGAATGGAGTGCAGTGAGTCCAGAGAGTGCACTGGCACCACTGGGGATGCACTCGGGTGAGTCCAGAGAGTGCACTGGTACCACTGGGGATGCACTCGGGTGAGTCCAGAGAGTGCATTCGCACCACTGGGGATGCAGTGCAGTGAGTCCAGAGAGTGCACTGGCACCACTGGGAATGCAACCCCGTGAGTCCAGAGAGTGCACTGGCACCACTGGGGATGCACCCCGGCAAGTCCAGAGAGTGCACTCTCTGGACTCACTGACGTGCATCCCCAGTGGTGCCATTGCACTCTCTGGACTCACTGCACTGCATTCCCAGTGGTGCCAGTGCACTCCCTGGACTCACTGCAGTGCATCCCCAGTGGTGCCAGTGCACTCACTGGACTCACTGTACTGCATCACAGGGGGTGCCAGTGCACTCTCTGGACTCACTGCACTGCATCCCTGTGGTGCCAGTGCACTCTCTGGAATCACTGCACTGCATCCCCAGTGGTGCCAGTGCACTCTCTGGACTCACTGCACTGCATCGCCAGTGGTGCCAGTGCGCTCTCTGGACTCACTGCACTGCATCCCCAGTGGTGCCAGTGCACTCTCTGGACTCAGTGCAGTGCATCCCCAGTGGTGCCAGTGCACTCTCTGGACCCACTGCAGTGCATCCCCACTGGTGCCAGTGCACTCTCTGGACTCACTGCAGTGCATCCCCAGTGGTGCCAGTGCACTCTCTGGAGTCACTGCACTGCATCCCCAGAAGTGCCAGTGCACTCTCTGGAGTCACTGCACTGCATCCCCAGTGGTGCCAGTGCACTCTCTGGACTCACTCTACTGCATCCCCAGTGGTGGTAGTGTACTCTCTGGACTCACTGCAGTGCATCCCCTGTGGTGTCAGTGCACTCTCTGGACTCACTGCACTGCATCCCCAGTGGTGCCAGTGCACTCTCTGGAATCACTGCAGTGCATCCCCTGTGGTGCCAGTGCACTCTCTGGACTCACTGCACTGCATCACCTGTGGTGCCAGTGCACTCTCTGGACTCACTGCACTGCATCCCCACTGGTGCCAGTGCACTCTCTGAACTCACCGCACTGCATCCCCAGTGGTGTCAGTGCACTCTCTGGACTCACTGCACTGCATCCCCAGTGGTGCCAGTGCACTCTCTGGACTCACCGCATTGCATCCCCAGTGGTGCCAGTGCACTCTCTGGACTCACTGCACTGCATCCCCAGTGGTGCCAGTGCACTCTCTGGAGTCACTGCACTGCATCCTCAGTGGTGCCAGTCCACCCTCTGGACTCACTGCACTGCATCCCCAGTGGTGCCAGGGCACTCTCTGGACTCACTGCACAGCATCCCCAGTGGTGACAGTGCACTCTCTGGACTCACTGCACTGCATCCCCAGTGGTGCCAGTGCACTCTCTGGACTCATTGCAGTGCATCCCCAGTGCTGCCAGTGCACTCTCTGGACTCACTGCAGTGCATCCCCAGTGCTGCCAGTGCACTCTCTGCCCTCACTGCAGTGCATCCCCAGTGGTGCCAGTGCACTCTCTGCACTCACTGCAGTGCATCCCCAGTGGTGCCAGTGCACTCTCTGGACTCACTGCACTGCATCCCCAGTGGTGACAGTGCACTCTCTGGACTCACTGCACTGCATCCCCAGTGGTGCCAGTGCACTCTCTGGACTCATTGCAGTGCATCCCCAGTGCTGCCAGTGCACTCTCTGCACTCACTGCAGTGCATCCCCAGTGGTGCCAGTGCACTCTCTGGACTCACTGCAGTGCATCCCCAGTGGTGCCAGTGCACTCTCCGGAATCACTGCACTGCATCCCCAGTGGTGTCAGTGCACTCTCTGGACTCACTGCAGTGCATCCCCAGTGGTGCCCGTGCACTCTCTGGACTCACTGCAGTGCATCCCCAGTGGTGCCAGTGCACTCTCTGGACTCACTGCATTGCATCCCCAGTGGTGCCAGTGCACTCTCTGCAGTCACTGCACTGCATCCCCAGTGGTGCCAGTGCACTCTCTGGAGTCACTGCACTGCATCCCCACTGGTGCCTGTGCAGTCTCTGGACTCACTACAGTTCATCCCCAGTGGAGCCAGTGCACTCTCTGGACTCACTGCACTGCATCCCCAGTGGTGCCAGTGCACTCTCTGGACTCAGTGCACTCCATCCCCACTGGTGCCAGTCCACTCTCTGGACTCACTGCACTGCATCCCCAGTGGTGCCAGTGGACTCTCTACACTCATGCACTGCATACCCAGTGGTGCCAGTGCACTCTTTGGACTCACTGCACTGCATGAACAGTGGTGCCAGTGCACTCTCCGGAATCACTGCACTGCATCCCCAGTGGTGTCAGTGCACTATCTGGACTCACTGCAGTGCATCCCCAGTGGTGCCAGTGCACTCTTTCGAGTCACTGCACTGCATCCCCATTAGTGCCAGTGCAGTCTCTGGACTCACTGCATTGCATCCCCAGTGGTGCCAGTGCACTCTCTGCAGTCACTGCACTGCATCCCCAGTGGTGCCAGTGCACTCTCTGGACTCACTGCACTGCATCCCCAGTGGTGCCTGTGCAGTCTCTGGACTCACTACACTTCATCCCCAGTGGAGCCAGTGCACTCTCTGGACTCACTGAACTGCATCCCCAGTGGTGCCAGTGCACTCTCTGGACTCAGTGCACTCCATCCCCACTGGTGCCAGTGCACTCTCTGGACTCACTGCACTGCATCCCCAGTGGTGCCACTGCACTCTCTGGACTCACTGCAGTGCATCCCCAGTGGTGCCAGTGCACTCTCTGGACTCACTGCACTGCATCCCCACTGGTGCCAGTGCACTGTCTGGACTCACTGCAGTGCATCCCCACTGGTGCCAGTGCACTCTCTGGAGTCACTGCACTGCATCCCCAGTGGTGCCAGAGCACTCTCTGGACTCACTGCAGTGCATCCCCAGTGGTGCCAGTGCACTCTCTGGAGTCACTGCACTGCATCCCCAGTGGTGCCAGTGCACTCTCTGGACTCACTGCAGTGTATCCCCAGTGGTGCCAGTGCACTCTCTGGACTCACTGAACTGCATCCCCAGTGGTGCCAGAGCACTCTCTGGACTCACTGCATTGCATCCCCAGTGCTGCCAGTGCACTCTCTGGACTCACTGCACTGCATCGCCAGTGGTGCCAGTGCCCTCTCTGGACTCACTGCACTGCATCACCAGTGGTGCCAGTGCACTCTCTGGACTCAGTGCACTGCATCCCCAGTGGTGCCAGTGCACTCTCTGGACTCACTGCACTGCATCCCCAGTGGTGCCAGTGCACTCTCTGGACTCACTGCAGTGCGTCCCAAGTGGTGCCAGTGCACTCTCTGGACTCACTGCACTGCATCCCCAGTGGTGCCAGAGCACTCTCCGGAATCACTGCAGTGCATCCCCAGTGGTGCCAGTGCACTCTCTGGACTCACTGCAGTGCATCCCCAGTGGTGCCAGTGCACTCTCTGGACTCACGACAGTGCATCCCCAGTGGTGCCAGTGCACTCTCTGCACTCACTGCAGTGCATCCCCAGTGGTGCCAGTGTAATCTCTGGGCTCACTGCAGTGCACCCCCACTGGTGCCAGTGCACTCTCTGGACTCACTGCACTGCATCCCCACTGGTGCCAGTGCACTCTCTGGACTCACCGCACTGCATCCCCAGTGGTGCCAGTGCACTCTCTGGACTCAACTGCACTGCATCCCCAGTGCTGCCAGTGCACTCTCTGCACTCACTGAACTCCATCCCCAGTGGTGCCAGTGCACTCTCTGGACTCACTGCAGTGCATCCCAAGTGGTGCCAGTGCACTCTCTGGACTCACTGCACTTAATCCCCAGTGGTGCCAGTGCACTCTCCGGAATCACTGCAGTGCATCCCCAGTGGTGCCAGTGCACTCTTTCGAGTCACTGCAGTGCATCCCCAGTGGTGCCAGTGCACTCTCTGGACTCACTGCACTGCATCCCCAGTGGTGCCAGTGCACTCTCTGGAATCACTGCAGTGCACCCCCACTGGTGCCAGTGCACTCTCTGGACTCACTGCACTGCATCCCCAGTGGTGCCAGGGCACTCTCTGGACTCACTGCACTGCATCCCCAAGGTGCCAGTGCACTCTCTGGACTCAACTGCACTGCATCCCCAGTGCTGCCAGTGCACTCTCTGCACTCACTGAACTGCATCCCAAGTGGTGCCAGTGCACTCTCTGGACTCACTGCACTGCATCCCAAGTGGTGCCAGTGCACTCTCTGGACTCACTGCACTTCATCCCCAGTGGTGCCAGTGCACTCTCTGGACTCACTGCATTGCATCCCCAGTGGTGCCAGTGCACTCTCTGGACTCACTGCACTGCATCCCCAGTGGTGTCACTGCACTCTCTGGACTCATTGCACTGCATCCCCAGTGGTGCCAGTGCACTCTTTCGAGTCACTGCAGTGCATCCCCAGTTGTGCCAGTGCACTCTCTGGACTCACTGCACTGCATCCCCAGTGGTGCCAGTGCACTCTCTGGAATCACTGCAGTGCATCCCCAGTGGTGCCAGTGCACTCTCTGGACTCATTGCACTGCATCCCCAGTGGTGCCAGAGCACTCTCTGGACTCACTGCACTGCATCCCCAGTGGTGCCACTGCACTCTCTGGACTCACTGCACTGCATCACCATTGGTGCCAGTGCACTCTCCGGACTCACTGCAGTGCATCCCCAGTGGTGCCAGTGCACTCTTTTGAGTCACTGCAGTGCATCCCCAGTGGTGCCAGTGCACTCTCTGGACTCACTGCAGTGCATCCCCAGTGGTGCCAGTGCACTCTCTGGACTCACTGCAGTGCATCCCCAGTGGTGCCAGTGCACTCTCTGGACTCACTGCACTGCATCCCCAGTGGTGCCAGTGCACTCTCTGGAGTCGCAGCACTGCATCAACAGTGGTGCCTCTGCACTCTCTGGAGTCACTGCACTGCATCCCCAGTGCTGCCAGTGCACTCTCTGGACTCACTGCAGTGCATCGCCAGTGGTGCCAGTGCACTCTCTGGACACACTGCACTGCATCACCAGTGGTGCCAGTGCACTCTCTGGACTCACTGCACTGCATTACCAGTGGTGCCAGTGCGCTCTCTGGAGACACTGCAGTGCATCTCCTCTGGTGCCAGTGCACTCTCTGGACTCACTGCAGTGCATCCCCAGTGGTGCCAGTGTACTCTCTGGACTCACGGCACTGCATCCCCAGTGGTGCCAGTGCAGTCTCTGGAGTCACTGTAGTGCATCCCCAGTGTTGCCAGGGCACTCTCTGTACTCACTGCAGTGCATCCCCAGTGGTGCCAGTGCACTCTCTGGACTCACTGCACTGCATCCCCAGTGGTGCCAGTGCACTCTCTGGACTCACTGCACTGCAGCCCCTGAGGAGCCAGTGCACTCTCTGGACTCACTGCAGTGCATCCCCAGTGGTGCCAGTGCACTCTCTGGACTCACTGCAGTGCATCCCTAGTGGTGCCAGTGCACTCTCTGGACTCACTGAAGTGCATCCCCAGTGGTGCCAGTGCACTCTCTGGACTCACTGCACTGCATCTCCAGTGGTGCCATTGCACTCTCTGGACTCACTGCACTGCATTCCCAGTGGTGCCAGTGCACTCTCTGGACTCACTGCAGTGCATCCCCAGTGGTGCCAGTGCACTCTCTGGACTCACTGCACTGCATTACCAGTGGTGCCAGTGCGCTCTCTGGAGACACTGCAGTGCATCTCCTCTGGTGCCAGTGCACTCTCTGGACTCACTGCAGTGCATCCCCAGTGGTGCCAGTGTACTCTCTGGAATCACGGCACTGCATCCCCAGTGGTGCCAGTGCAGTCTCTGGAGTCACTGTAGTGCATCCCCAGTGTTGCCAGTGCACTCTCTGGACTCACTGCACTGCATCCCCAGTGGTGCCAGTGCACTCTCTGGACTCACTGCAGTGAATCCCCTGTGGTGCCAGTGCACTCTCTGGACTCACTGCACTGCATCCCCAGTGGTGCCAGTGCACTCTCTGGACTCACTGCAGTGCAGCCCCTGAGGTGCCAGTGCACTCTCTGGACTCACTGCAGTGCATCCCCAGTGGTGCCAGTGCACTCTCTGGACTCACTGCAGTGCATCCCCAGTGGTGCCAGTGCACTCTCTGGACTCACTGCACTAAAGGCCCAGTGGTGCCAGAGCACTCTCTGGACTAATTGCACTGCATCCCCAGTGGTGCCAGGGCACTCTCCGGACTCACTGCAGTGCATCCGCAGTGGTGCCACTGCACTCTTTCGAGTCACTGCACTGCATCCCCAAGGTGCCAGTGCACTTTCTGGACTCACTGCAGTGCATCCCCAAGGTGCCAGTGCACTCTCTGGACTCACTGCACTGCATCCCCACTGGTGCCACTGCACTGTCTGGACTCACTGCAGTGCAGCCCCTGAGGTGCCAGTGCCCTCTTTGTACTCACTGCAGTGCACATCCAGTGGTGCCAGTGCACTCTCTGGACTCACTGCACTGCATCCCCAGTGGTGCCAGTGCACTCTCTGGACTCACTGCACTGCATCCCCAGTGGAGCCAGTGCACTCTCTGGACTAACTGCATTGCATCCCCAGTGGTGCCAGTGCACTCTCTGGAATCACTGCAGTGCATCCCCTGTGGTGCCATTGCACTCTCTGGACTCACTGCAGTGCATCCCCAAGGTGCCAGTGCACTTTCTGGACTCACTGCAGTGCATCCCCAAGGTGCCAGTGCACTCTCTGGACTCACTGCACTGCATCCCCACTGGTGCCACTGCACTGTCTGGACTCACTGCAGTGCAGCCCCTGAGGTGCCAGTGCCCTCTTTGTACTCACTGCAGTGCACATCCAGTGGTGCCAGTGCACTCTCTGGACTCACTGCACTGCATCCCCAGTGGTGCCAGTGCACTCTCTGGACTCACTGCACTGCATCCCCAGTGGAGCCAGTGCACTCTCTGGACTAACTGCATTGCATCCCCAGTGGTGCCAGTGCACTCTCTGGAATCACTGCAGTGCATCCCCTGTGGTGCCATTGCACTCTCTGGACTCACTGCAGTGCATCCCCAGTGGTGCCAGTGCACTCTCTGGACACACTGCACTGCATCACCAGTGGTGCCAGTGCACTCTCTGGACTCACTGCACTTCATCCCCAGTGGTGCCAGTGCACTCTCTGGACTCACTGCAGTGCATCCCCAGTGGTGCCAGTGCACTCTGGACTCACTGCAGTGCATCCCTAGTGTTGCCAGTGCACTCTCTGGACTCACTGAACTGCATCCCCAGTGGTGCCAGTGCACTCTCTGGACTCACTGCACTGCATCCCCAGTGGAGCCAGTGCACTCTCTGGACTAACTGCATCGCATCACCAGTGGTGCCAGTGCACTCTCTGGACTAACTGCATTGCATCCCCACTGGTGCCAGGGCACTCTCCGGACCTACTGCAGTGCATCCGCAGTGGTGCCACTGCACTCTTTCGAGTCACTGCACTGCATCCCCAAGGTGCCAGTGCTCTCTCTGGACTCACTGCAGTGCATCCCCAGTGGTGCCAGTGCACTCTCTGGACTCACTGCACTAAAGCCCCAGTGGAGCCAGAGCACTCTCTGGACTAATTGCACTGCATCCCCAGTGGTGCCAGGGCACTCTCTGTACTCACTGCAGTGCATCCGCAGTGGTGCCACTGCACTCTTTCGAGTCACTGCACTGCATACCCAAGGTGCCAGTGCACTCTCTGGACTCACTGCACTGCATCCCCACTGGTGCCTCTGCACTGTCTGGACTCACTTCAGTGCAGCCCCTGAGGTGCCAGTGCCCTCTTTGTACTCACTGCAGTGCATCTCCAGTGGTGCCAGTGCACTCTCTGGACTCACTGCAGTGCATCCCCACTGGTGCCAGTGCACTCTCTGGACACACTGCACTGCATCCCCAGTGGTGCCAGTGCACTCTCTGGAATCACTGCAGTGCATCCCCAGTGGTGCCATTGCACTCTCTGGACTCACTGCAGTGCATCCCCACTGGAGCCAGTGCACTCTCTGGACTAACTGCATTGCATCCCCAGTGGTGCCAGTGCACTCTCTGGGCTCACTGCAGTGCATACCCAGTGGTGCTAGGGCACTCTCCGGACTCACTGCAGTGCATCAGCAGTGATGCCAGTGCACTATTTCGAGTCACTGCACTGCATCCCCAAGGTGCTAGTGCACTTTCTGGACTCACTGCAGTGCATCCCCAAGGTGCCAGTGCACTCTCTGGACTCACTGCACTGCATCCCCAGTGTTGCCAGTGCACTCTCTGGACTCACTGCGGAGCATCCCCAGTGTGCCAGTGCACTCTCTGGACTCACTGCATTGCATCCCCAGTGGTGCCAGTGCACTCTCTGTAGTCACTGCGCTGCATCCCCAGTGGTGACAGTGCACTCCCTGGACTCACTGCAGTGCATCTCCAGTGGTGCCAGTGCACTCTCTGGACTCACTGCAGTGCATCCCCACTGGTGCCAGTGCACTCTCTGGACACACTGCACTGCATCCCCAGTGGTGCCAGTGCACTCTCTGGAATCACTGCAGTGCATCACATGTGGTGCCAATGCACTCTCTGGACTCACTGCAGTGCATCCCCAGTGGTGCCAGTGCACTCTCTGGGCTCACTGCAGTGCATACCCAGTGGTGCTAGGGCACTCTCCGGACTCACTGCAGTGCATCAGCAGTGATGCCAGTGCACTATTTCGAGTCACTGCACTGCATCCCCAAGGTGCTAGTGCACTTTCTGGACTCACTGCAGTGCATCCCCAAGGTGCCAGTGCACTCTCTGGACTCACTGCACTGCATCCCCAGTGGTGCCAGTGCACAATCTGCACTCACTGCACTGCATCCCCAGTGGTGCCAGTGCACTCTCTGGACTCACTGCACTGCATCCCCAGTGGTGCCAGTGCGCTCTCTGGAGACACTGCAGTGCATCCCCAGTGATGCCAGTATACTCTCTGGACTCACGGCACTGCATCACCTGTGGTGCCAGTGCAGTCTCTGGTGTCACTGCACTGCATCCCCAGTGGTGCCAGTGTAGTCTCTGGACTCACTGAACTGCATCCCCAGTGGTGCCAGTGCACTCTCTGGACTCACTGCACTGCATCCCCAGTGGTGCCAGTGCACTCTCTGGACTCACTGCAGTGCATCCCCAGTGGTGCCAGGGCACTCTCTGCAGACAATGCAGTGCATCCCCAAAGGTGACAGTGCACTCTCTGGCTTCACTGTACTGTTCGAGCCGCGGCAGCCGCTCCAGCCGCGTTAGCCCCTCCAGCCTCGGCAACCGCTCCATCCGCGGCATACGCGTCAGCCGCTCCAGCCGCGGAGCCGCACCAACCGCGGTAGCCGCTCCAGCCGCGGCAGCCGCTCCACTCGGTAGCGGCTTTCGCGGCTGCCGCGGCTGGAGCGGCTGCCGCGGCTGGAGCGGCTGCGGCGGCTGGAGCGTCTAGAGCGTCTGCCGCGGCTGGAGGGGCTACCGCGGCTGGAGCGGCTGAGGCGGCTGGAGCGGATGCCGCGGTTGGAGCAGTGCAGTGAGTCCACAGAGTGCACTGGCACCACCAGGGATTCAGATACATTCTCACTGCAGTGAGATCCCCAGTAGTGCCAGTGCACTCTCTGGACTCACTGCACTGCATCCCCATTGCTGACAGTGCCGTCTCTGGACTCAGTGCACTGCATCCCCAGTGGTGCCAGTTCACTCTCTGGACTCACTGCAGTGCATCCCCAAAAGTGCCAGTGCACTCTCTGGACTCACTGCACTGCATCCCCATTGCTGACAGTGCCCTCTCTGGACTCAGTGCACAGCATCCCCAGTGGTGCCAGTGCACTCTCTGCACTCACTGCACTGCATCCCCAGTGGTGCCATCTCACTCTCTGGACTCACTGCAGTGCATCCCAATGGTGCCAGTGCACTCTCTGGACTAACTGAACTGCATCCCCAGTGGTGCCAGTGCACTCTCTGGACTCACTGAAGTGCATCCCCAGTGGAGCCAGTGCTCTCTGTGGACTCACTGCACTGCATCCCCAGTGGTGCCAGTGCACTCTCTGGACTCACTGCAGTGCATCCCCAGTGGTGCCAGTGCACTCTCTGGACTCACTGCAGTGCATCCCCAGTGGTGCCAGTGCACTCTCTGAACTCACTGCACTGCATCCCCAAGGTGCCAGTGCACTCTCTGGACTCACTGCACTGCATCCCCAGTGGTGCCAGTGCACTCTCTGGACTCACTGACGTGCATCCCCAGTGGTGCCAGTGCACTCCCTGGACTCACTGCAGTGCATCCCCAGTGGTACCAGTGCACTCACTGGACTCACTGTACTGCATCACAGGTGGTGCCAGTGCACTCTCTGGACTCACTGCACTGCATCCCCAGTGGTGCCAGTGCACTCTCTGGACTCACTGCACTGCATCCCTGTGGTGCCAGTGCACTCTCTGGACTCACTGCACTCCATCCCCAGTGGTGCCAGGGCACTCTCTGGACTCACTGCACTCCATCCCCAGTGGTGCCAGTGCACTCTCTGGACCCACTGCAGTGCATCCCCACTGGTGCCAGTGCACTCTCTGGACTCACTGCAGTGCATCCCCAGTGGTGCCAGTGCACTCTCTGGAGTCACTGCACTGCATCCCCAGAAGTGCCAGTGCACAATCAGGACTCACTGCAGTGCAACACCAGTGGTGCCAGTGTACTCTCTGGACTCACTGCACTGCAACCCCAGTGGTGCCTGTGCAGTCTCTGGACTCAGTACATTGCATCCCCAGTGGTGCAAGTGCAGTCTCTGCACTCAGTGCAGTGCATCTCCAGTGGTGCCAGTGCACTCTCTGGACCCACTGCAGTACACCCCCAGTGGTGCCAGTGCACTCTCTGGACTCACTGCAATGCATCCACATTGGTGCCAGTGCACTCTCTGGACTCACTGCACTGCATCCCCAGTGGTGCCAGTGCGCTCTCTGGAGACACTGCAGTGCATCCCCAGTGATGCCAGTATACTCTCTGGACTCACGGCACTGCATCACCTGTGGTGCCAGTGCAGTCTCTGGTGTCACTGCACTGCATCCCCAGTGGTGCCAGTGTAGTCTCTGGACTCACTGAACTGCATCCCCAGTGGTGCCAGTGCACTCTCTGGACTCACTGCACTGCATCCCCAGTGGTGCCAGTGCACTCTCTGGACTCACTGCAGTGCATCCCCAATGGTGCCAGGGCACTCTCTGCAGACAATGCAGTGCATCCCCAAAGGTGACAGTGCACTCTCTGGCCTCACTGTACTGTTCGAGCCGCGGCAGCCGCTCCAGCCGCGTTAGCCCCTCCAGCCTCGGCAACCGCTCCATCCGCGGCATACGCGTCAGCCGCTCCAGCCGCGGAGCCGCACCAACCGCGGTAGCCGCTCCAGCCGCGGCAGCCGCTCCACTCGGTAGCGGCTTTCGCGGCTGCCGCGGCTGGAGCGGCTGCCGCGGCTGGAGCGGCTGCCGCGGCTGGAGCGTCTAGAGCGTCTGCCGCGGCTGGAGGGGCTACCGCGGCTGGAGCGGCTGAGGCGGCTGGAGCGGATGCCGCGGTTGGAGCAGTGCAGTGAGTCCACAGAGTGCACTGGCACCACCAGGGATTCAGATACATTCTCACTGCAGTGAGATCCCCAGTAGTGCCAGTGCACTCTCTGGACTCACTGCACTGCATCCCCATTGCTGACAGTGCCGTCTCTGGACTCAGTGCACTGCATCCCCAGTGGTGCCAGTTCACTCTCTGGACTCACTGCAGTGCATCCCCAAAAGTGCCAGTGCACTCTCTGGACTCACTGCACTGCATCCCCATTGCTGACAGTGCCCTCTCTGGACTCAGTGCACAGCATCCCCAGTGGTGCCAGTGCACTCTCTGCACTCACTGCACTGCATCCCCAGTGGTGCCATCTCACTCTCTGGACTCACTGCAGTGCATCCCAATGGTGCCAGTGCACTCTCTGGACTCACTGAACTGCATCCCCAGTGGTGCCAGTGCACTCTCTGGACTCACTGAAGTGCATCCCCAGTGGAGCCAGTGCTCTCTGTGGACTCACTGCACTGCATCCCCAGTGGTGCCAGTGCACTCTCTGGACTCACTGCACTGCATCCCCAAGGTGCCAGTGCACTCTCTGGACTCACTGCACTGCATCCCAGTGGTGCCAGTGCACTCTCTGAACTCACTGCAGTGCATCCCCAGTGGTGCCAGTGCACTCTCTGGACTCACTGCAGTGCATTACCAGTGGCGCCAGTGCACTCTCTGGACTCACTGCACTGCATCCCAGTGGTGCCAGTGCACTCTCTGGACTCACTGCACTGCATCCCCAGTGGTGCCAGTGCACTCTCTGGAGTCACTGCACTGCATCCCCAGTGGTGCCTGTGCAGTCTCTGGACTCACTACACTTCATCCCCAGTGGAGCCAGTGCACTCTCTGGACTCACTGCACTGCATCTCCAGTGGTGCCAGTGCACTCTCTGGACTCAGTGCACTCCATCCCCAGTGGTGCCAGTGCACTCTCTGGACTCAACTGCACTGCATCCCCAGTGCTGCCAGTGCACTCTCTGCACTCACTGAACTGCATCCCCAGTGGTGCCAGTGCACTCTCTGGACTCACTGCACTGCATCCCCAGTGGTGCCAGTGCACTCCCTGGACTCACTGCACTTCATCCCCAGTGGTGCCAGTGCACTCTCTGGACTCACTGCATTGCATCCCCAGTGGTGCCAGTGCACTCTCTGGACTCACTGCACTGCATCCCCAGTGGTGTCACTGCACTCTCTGGACTCACTGCACCGCATCACCATTGGTGCCAGGGCACTCTCCGGACTCACTGCAGTGCATCCGCAGTGGTGCCAGTGCACTCTTTCGAGTCACTGCAGTGCATCCCCAGTGGTGCCAGTGCACTCTCTGGACTCACTGCACTGCATCCCCAGTGGTGCCAGTGCACTCTCTGGAATCTGTGCACTGCATCCCCAGTGGTGCCAGTGCACTCTCTGGACTCATTGCACTGCATCCCCAGTGGTGCAAGTGCACTCTCTGGACTCACTGCACTGCATCCCCAGTGGTGCCACTGCACTCTCTGGACTCACTGCACTGCATCCCCAGTGGTGCCAGTGCACTCTCTGGACTCACTGCAGTGCATCCCCAGTGGTGCCAGTGCACTCTCTGGACTCACTGCACTGCATCCCCAGTGGTGCCAGTGCACTCTCTGGACTCACTGCAGTGCATCCCCAGTGGTGCCAGTGCACTCTCTGGAGTCACTGCAGTGTATCCCCAGTGGTGCCAGTGCACTCTCTGGACTCACTGAACTGCATCCCCAGTGGTGCCAGAGCACTCTCTGGACTCACTGCATTGCATCTCCAGTGCTGCCAGTGCACTCTCTGGACTCACTGCACTGCATCGCCAGTGGTGCCAGTGCCCTCTCTGGACTCACTGCACTGCATCACCAGTGGTGCCAGTGCACTCTCTGGACTCAGTGCACTGCATCCCCAGTGGTGCCAGTGCACTCTCTGGACTCACTGCAGTGCATCCCCAGTGGTGCCAGTGCACTCTCTGGACTCACTGCAGTGCGTCCCAAGTGGTGCCAGTGCACTCTCTGGACTCACTGCACTGCATCCCCAGTGGTGCCAGAGCACTCTCCGGAATCACTGCAGTGCATCCCCAGTGGTGCCAGTGCACTCTCTGGACTCACTGCAGTGCATCCCCAGTGGTGCCAGTGCACTCTCTGGACTCACGACAGTGCATCCCCAGTGGTGCCAGTGCACTCTCTGCACTCACTGCAGTGCATCCCCAGTGGTGCCAGTGTAATCTCTGGGCTCACTGCAGTGCACCCCCACTGGTGCCAGTGCACTCTCTGGACTCACTGCACTGCATCACCAGTGGTGCCAGTGCACTCTCTGGACTCACCGCACTGCATCCCCAAGGTGCCAGTGCACTCTCTGGACTCAACTGCACTGCATCCCCAGTGCTGCCAGTGCACTCTCTGCACTCACTGAACTCCATCCCCAGTGGTGCCAGTGCACTCTCTGGACTCACTGCAGTGCATCCCAAGTGGTGCCAGTGCACTCTCTGGACTCACTGCACTTAATCCCCAGTGGTGCCAGTGCACTCTCCGGAATCACTGCAGTGCATCCCCAGTGGTGCCAGTGCACTCTTTCGAGTCACTGCAGTGCATCCCCAGTGGTGCCAGTGCACTCTCTGGACTCACTGCACTGCATCCCCAGTGGTGCCAGTGCACTCTCTGGAATCACTGCAGTGCACCCCCACTGGTGCCAGTGCACTCTCTGGACTCACTGCACTGCATCCCCAGTGGTGCCAGGGCACTCTCTGGACTCACTGCACTGCATCCCCAAGGTGCCAGTGCACTCTCTGGACTCAACTGCACTGCATCCCCAGTGCTGCCAGTGCACTCTCTGCACTCACTGAACTGCATCCCAAGTGGTGCCAGTGCACTCTCTGGACTCACTGCACTGCATCCCAAGTGGTGCCAGTGCACTCTCTGGACTCACTGCACTTCATCCCCAGTGGTGCCAGTGCACTCTCTGGACTCACTGCATTGCATCCCCAGTGGTGCCAGTGCACTCTCTGGACTCACTGCACTGCATCCCCAGTGGTGTCACTGCACTCTCTGGACTCACTGCACTGCATCACCATTGGTGCCAGGGCACTCTCTGGACTCACTGCACTGCATCCCCAGTGGTGCCAGTGCACTCTTTCGAGTCACTGCAGTGCACCCCCACTGGTGCCAGTGCACTCTCTGGACTCACTGCACTGCATCCCCAGTGGTGCCAGGGCACTCTCTGCACTCACTGCACTGCATCCCCAAGGTGCCAGTGCACTCTCTGGACTCAACTGCACTGCATCCCCAGTGCTGCCAGTGCACTCTCTGCACTCACTGAACTGCATCCCAAGTGGTGCCAGTGCACTCTCTGGACTCACTGCACTGCATCCCAAGTGGTGCCAGTGCACTCTCTGGACTCACTGCACTTCATCCCCAGTGGTGCCAGTGCACTCTCTGGACTCACTGCATTGCATCCCCAGTGGTGCCAGTGCACTCTCTGGACTCACTGCACTGCATCCCCAGTGGTGTCACTGCACTCTCTGGACTCACTGCACTGCATCACCATTGGTGCCAGGGCACTCTCTGGACTCACTGCACTGCATCCCCAGTGGTGCCAGTGCACTCTTTCGAGTCACTGCAGTGCATCCCCAGTGGTGCCAGTGCACTCTCTGGACTCACTGCACTGCATCCCCAGTGGTGCCAGTGCACTCTCTGGAATCACTGCAGTGCATCCCCAGTGGTGCCAGTGCACTCTCTGGACTCATTGCACTGCATCCCCAGTGGTGCCAGAGCACTCTCTGGACTCACTGCACTGCATCCCCAGTGGTGCCACTGCACTCTCTGGACTCACTGCACTGCATCACCATTGGTGCCAGTGCACTCTCTGGACTCACTGCAGTGCATCCCCAGTGGTGCCAGTGCACTCTTTTGAGTCACTGCAGTGCATCCCCAGTGGTGCCAGTGCACTCTCTGGACTCACTGCAGTGCATCCCCAGTGGTGCCAGTGCACTCT